>NW_028133046.1:0-249264 GCF_964374135.1 Grampus griseus
GGACCAAACAGGAGGTTAAAGGCGCTGACTCTCCAAGTGGGGAGACTGTTAGTAAAGCGTCTGGAATGTTGCACCCAAGTACCAGGGGAGAAAAACTGAGACATATTTGAACACGTCTCCCGTTCACACGGTTGATCATACTCTGGGTTCCACATGCATGTTTTAGCTGAAGGAAGAATACCTTAAACCTGGAGAGTTGAGACCCGTGGAATGGGTACCATGCAATATGACTTCAAAGGGTCTTCATTTGCTCACCGAACCTCTCCAATCCTATCATTCCTGCATTTATGCCCCTGTACACATGCTTGATTCTCTTTCGGAGACATAGCAATCCATAGGTTTTAAGATACTTACTAGTCAAGTACATTCTTAGGCGTTTAATATGGGGTGTTGAGTCCATTTCATTGAGCAAGGAGTAGCTCTTGTCTATTCCATATTTGGCTTAAGGAACTTTATCTGTGCTCATTTCAATTTCTGGTTTTATGCAGTACCCCAACTCTCCTTTCCCCTTAAGCAAGCATAAGTTGGTTTTCTAAATTTGAGACCCTGTTCTGTTTTGGAATTCAGTTCCTGTGTAGCCAAGTTTACATTCCGTGTATTAGTGATATCTTATGATGTTTCTTTTTCTGTGTGCCTTATTTTAGTTAGAATCATCGTACCTGAATCCACTGATTATGCTGCTACGGGCCTGATGACACAGATTTCATTGCTGTGTGATACTGCATTGTACGTAAGTACCACAAGTTCTTTATCCATTTTTCACTTTCTGCGATGTTGAACTTGTACTGTAAACGAGGTTCTTGTAAACAGAGGCGTCCCAAACTTTGGGGTGGCTGTGTCTTTTTGATTTTAATTTCCCTAAGCTATAGGACCATAAGTGGAAGTGCCCTAGGCTCTGTTGCTTTGTTTTTTAGATGTTTCAGGAAACACCATACACTTCTCCCGAGTGTCTGTTGGCAATTTACATCCCGCCCATCAGCATAACAAGGCTCCCAGTTCTCCATGGCCTGTCCTGCCTTTCTGGATTTTACATTTTTTTCAGATGGCCCTTTTGACCGTGGGGAAGTGAGACTTCATTGTAGTGCAGATTTCCTTTGCAAGCTTGCTTGGTTGGCCAAAAAGGGCGTATGCGTTTTTTCCTGAATATATTCAGGAAAAAACGCATACTCCCTTTTTGGCCAAGTGCATCATTGTGGACGTTCTGCCTCTTTTCCTATGCTTTCAATGCAATTCCAGTCTACCTCCTGAAATCGGTTTCCTGCAATTCTGCCCCGCATTCAAGTCCTCTTGGCAGCCTTACTTCAGTATATTTTTGGAGAATAGCTGTCATTTATAACTCTGCAGGTTTGTGAATTACAGTGCCCCTGAGCTCCTTTCTTCAACTCGCTTTCTTGTGAGCTGGCCGCAACACCGCAGGATGGCTTCAGGCCCTAATCTGGTTCCGGCACGGCACACTGAGCCTTTGGTTAATTTCTCTTCCAGGTGGGAAATGAGAGTTAAATTTGCCCGTCCAGACACCTCCAGCTAGTCTCTCATTGGTTCTCGCTATTCCTGTTCATCTTCCGCAGAAATTGCAAACTGGGCCAAACAGGAGGTTAAAGGGACTGACTCTCCAAGTCGGGAGAGTGTTAGTAAAGCGTCTGGAATGTTGCACCTGAGTACCAGGGTACGAAAACTGAGACATATTTGAACACGTGTGCCGATCACATGGTTGATCATACTCTAGGTTCCACATGCATGTTTTAGCTGAAGGAAGAATACCTTAAACCTGGGTAGTTGAAACCCGTGGAATGGGTACCATGCAATATGACTTCAAAGGGTTTTCATTTGCTCACCGAACCTCTCCAATCCTATCACTGCTGCGTTTATGCCCCTGTACACATGATTGATTCTCTTTCGGAGACATAGCAATCCATAGGTTTTAAGATACTTACTAGTCAGGTACATTCTTAGGCGTTTAATATGCGGTGTTGAGTCCATTTCGTTGAGCAAGGAGTAGCTCTTGTCTATTCCATATTTGGCTTAAGGAACTTTATCTGTGCTCATTTCGATCACTGGTTTTATGCAGCACCCCAACTAACCTTTACCCTTAAGCAAGCATAAGTTGGTTTTCTAAATTTGAGACCCTGTTCTGTTCTGTAATTCAGTTTTTTTGTAGCCAAGTTTACATTCCGTGTATTACTGATATCTTATGATGTTTCTTTTTCTGTGTGACTTATTTCAGTTAGAATCATCATACCTGAATCCACTCATTGTGCTGCTAAGGGCCTGATGATATAGATTTCATTGCTGAGTGATATTGCTTTGTAAGTAAATACCACAACTTCTTTATCCATTTTTCACTTTCTGCGATGTTGAACTTGTATTGTAAACGAGGTTCTTGTAAACAGAGGCGTCCCAAACTTTGGGGTGGCTGTGTCTTTTTGATTTTAATTTCCCTAAGCTATAGGACCATAAGTGGAAGTGCCCTAGGCTCTGTTGCTTTGTTTTTTAGATGTTTCAGGAAACACCATACACTTCTCCCGAGTGTCTGTTGGCAATTTACATCCCGCCCATCAGCATAACAAGGCTCCCAGTTCTCCATGGCCTGTCCTGCCTTTCTGGATTTTACACTTTTTTCAGATGGCCCTTTTTACCGGGGGGAAGTGACACTTCATTGTAGTGCAGATTTCCTTTGCAAGCTTGCTTGGTTGGCCAAAAAGGGCGTATGCGTTTTTTCCTGAATATATTCAGGAGAAAACGCATACGCCCTTTTTGGCCAAGTGCATCATTGTGGACGTTCTGCCTCTTTTCCTATGCTTTCAATGCAATTCCAGTCTACCTCCTGAAATCGGTTTCCTGCAATTCTGCCCCGCTTTCAAGTCCTCTTGGCAGCCTTACTTCAGTATATTTTTGGACGATAGCTGTCATTTATAACTCTGCAGGTTTGTGAATTACAGTGCCCCTGAGCTCCTTTCTTCAACTCGCTTTCTTGTGACCTGGCCGCAACACCGCAGAATGGCTTCAGGCCCTAATCTGGTTCCGGCACGGCAGCTGAGCCTTTGGTTAATTCCTCTTCCTGGTGGGAAATGAGAGTTAAATTTGCCCGTCCAGACACCTCCAGCTAGTCTCTCATTGGTTCTCCCTATTCCTGTTCATCTTCTGCAGAAATTGCAAACTGGGCCAAACAGGAGGTTAAAGGCGCTGACTCTCCAAGTGGGGAGAGTGTTAGTAAAGCATCTGGAATGTTGCACCCGAGTACCAGGGTACGAAAACTGAGACATATTTGAACACGTGTGCCGATCACATGGTTGATCATACTCTAGGTTCCACATGCATGTTTTAGCTGAAGGAAGAATACCTTAAACCTGGGTAGTTGAAACCCGTGGAATGGGTACCATGCAATATGACTTCAAAGGGTCTTCATTTGCTCACCGAACCTCTCCAATCCTATCACTGCTGCGTTTATGCCCCTGTACACATGCTTGATTCTCTTTCGGAGACTTAGCAATCCATAGGTTTTAAGATACTTACTAGTCAGGTACATTCTTAGGCGTTTAATATGCGGTGTTGAGTCCATTTCGTTGAGCAAGGAGTACCTCTTGTCTATTCCATATTTGGCTTAAGGAACTTTATCTGTGCTCATTTCAATCTCTGGTTTTATGCAGCACCCCAACTCACCTTTCCCCTTAAGCAAGCATAAGTTGGTTTTCTAAATTTGAGAACCTGTTCTGTTTTGGAATTCAGTTCCTGTGTAGCCAAGTTTACATTCCGTGTATTAGTGATATCTTATGATGTTTCTTTTGCTGTGTGACTTATTTCAGTTAGAATCATCGTACCTGAATCCACTCATTATGCTGCTATGGGCCTGATGACATAGATTTCATTGCTGAGTGATACTGCATTGTACGTAAGTACCACAAGTTCTTTATCCATTTTTCACTTTCTGTGATATTGAACTTGTACGGTAAACGAGGTTCTTGTAAACAGAGGCGTCCCAAACTTTGGGGTGGCTGTGTCTTTTTGATTTTAATTTCCCTAAGCTATAGGACCATAAGTGGAAGTGCCCTAGGCTCTGTTGCTTTGTTTTTTAGATGTTTCAGGAAACACCATACACTTCTCCCGAGTGTCTGTTGGCAATTTACATCCCTCCCATCAGCATAACAAGGCTCCCAGTTCTCCATGGCCTGTCCTGCCTTTCTGGATTTTACACTTTTTTCAGATGTCCCTTTTGACCGGGGGGAAGTGAGACTTCATTGTAGTGCAGATTTCCTTTGCAAGCTTGCTTGGTTGGCCAAACAGGGCGTATGCGTTTTTTCCTGAATATATTCAGGAAAAAACGCATACGCCCTTTTTGGCCAAGTGCATCATTGTGGACGTTCTGCCTCTTTTCCTATGCTTTCAATGCAATTCCAGTCTACCTCCTGAAATCGGTTTCCTGCAATTCTGCCCCGCTTTCAAGTCCTCTTGGCAGCCTTACTTCAGTATATTTTTGGACGATAGCTGTCATTTATAACTCTGCAGGTTTGTGAATTACAGTGCCCCTGAGCTCCTTTCTTCAACTCGCTTTCTTTTGAGCTGGCCGCAACACCGCAGGATGGCTTCAGGCCCTAATCTGGTTCCGGCACGGCAGCTGAGCCTTTGGTTATTTCCTCTTCCTGGTGGGAAATGAGAGTTAAATTTGCCCGTCCAGACACCTCCAGCTAGTCTCTCATTGGTTCTCGCTATTCCTGTTCATCTTCCGCAGAAATTGCAAACTGGACCAAACAGGAGGTTAAAGGCGCTGACTCTCCAAGTGGGGAGACTGTTAGTAAAGCGTCTGGAATGTTGCACCCAAGTACCAGGGGAGAAAAACTGAGACATATTTGAACACGTCTCCCGTTCACACGGTTGATCATACTCTGGGTTCCACATGCATGTTTTAGCTGAAGGAAGAATACCTTAAACCTGGAGAGTTGAGACCCGTGGAATGGGTACCATGCAATATGACTTCAAAGGGTCTTCATTTGCTCACCGAACCTCTCCAATCCTATCATTCCTGCATTTATGCCCCTGTACACATGCTTGATTCTCTTTCGGAGACATAGCAATCCATAGGTTTTAAGATACTTACTAGTCAAGTACATTCTTAAGCGTTTAATATGGGGTGTTGAGTCCATTTCATTGAGCAAGGAGTAGCTCTTGTCTATTCCATATTTGGCTTAAGGAACTTTATCTGTGCTCATTTCAATTTCTGGTTTTATGCAGTACCCCAACTCTCCTTTCCCCTTAAGCAAGCATAAGTTGGTTTTCTAAATTTGAGACCCTGTTCTGTTTTGGAATTCAGTTCCTGTGTAGCCAAGTTTACATTCCGTGTATTAGTGATATCTTATGATGTTTCTTTTTCTGTGTGCCTTATTTTAGTTAGAATCATCGTACCTGAATCCACTGATTATGCTGCTACGGGCCTGATGACACAGATTTCATTGCTGTGTGATACTGCATTGTACGTAAGTACCACAAGTTCTTTATCCATTTTTCACTTTCTGCGATGTTGAACTTGTACTGTAAACGAGGTTCTTGTAAACAGAGGCGTCCCAAACTTTGGGGTGGCTGTGTCTTTTTGATTTTAATTTCCCTAAGCTATAGGACCATAAGTGGAAGTGCCCTAGGCTCTGTTGCTTTGTTTTTTAGATGTTTCAGGAAACACCATACACTTCTCCCGAGTGTCTGTTGGCAATTTACATCCCGCCCATCAGCATAACAAGGCTCCCAGTTCTCCATGGCCTGTCCTGCCTTTCTGGATTTTACATTTTTTTCAGATGGCCCTTTTGACCGTGGGGAAGTGAGACTTCATTGTAGTGCAGATTTCCTTTGCAAGCTTGCTTGGTTGGCCAAAAAGGGCGTATGCGTTTTTTCCTGAATATATTCAGGAAAAAACGCATACTCCCTTTTTGGCCAAGTGCATCATTGTGGACGTTCTGCCTCTTTTCCTATGCTTTCAATGCAATTCCAGTCTACCTCCTGAAATCGGTTTCCTGCAATTCTGCCCCGCTTTCAAGTCCTCTTGGCAGCCTTACTTCAGTATATTTTTGGAGAATAGCTGTCATTTATAACTCTGCAGGTTTGTGAATTACAGTGCCCCTGAGCTCCTTTCTTCAACTCGCTTTCTTTTGAGCTGGCCGCAACACCGCAGGATGGCTTCAGGCCCTAATCTGGTTCCGGCACGGCACACTGAGCCTTTGGTTAATTTCTCTTCCAGGTGGGAAATGAGAGTTAAATTTGCCCGTCCAGACACCTCCAGCTAGTCTCTCATTGGTTCTCGCTATTCCTGTTCATCTTCCGCAGAAATTGCAAACTGGGCCAAACAGGAGGTTAAAGGCGCTGACTCTCCAAGTGGGGAGAGTGTTAGTAAAGCATCTGGAATGTTGCACCCGAGTACTAGGGTACGAAAACTGAGACATATTTGAACACGTGTGCCGATCACATGGTTGATCATACTCTAGGTTCCACATGCATGTTTTAGCTGAAGGAAGAATACCTTAAACCTGGGTAGTTGAAACCCGTGGAATGGGTACCATGCAATATGACTTCAAAGGGTTTTCATTTTCTCACCGAACCTCTCCAATCCTATCACTGCTGCGTTTATGCCCCTGTACACATGATTGATTCTCTTTCGGAGACATAGCAATCCATAGGTTTTAAGATACTTACTAGTCAGGTACATTCTTAGGCGTTTAATATGCGGTGTTGAGTTCATTTCGTTGAGCAAGGAGTAGCTCTTGTCTATTCCATATTTGGCTTAAGGAACTTTATCTGTGCTCATTTCGATCACTGGTTTTATGCAGCACCCCAACTAACCTTTACCCTTAAGCAAGCATAAGTTGGTTTTCTAAATTTGAGACCCTGTTCTGTTCTGTAATTCAGTTCCTGTGTAGCCAAGTTTACATTCCGTGTATTACTGATATCTTATGATGTTTCTTTTTCTGTGTGACTTATTTCAGTTAGAATCATCATACCTGAATCCACTCATTGTGCTGCTAAGGGCCTGATGATATAGATTTCATTGCTGAGTGATATTGCTTTGTAAGTAAATACCACAACTTCTTTATCCATTTTTCACTTTCTGCGATGTTGAACTTGTATTGTAAACGAGGTTCTTGTAAACAGAGAAATCCCAAACTTTGGGGTGGCTGTGTCTTTTTGATTTTAATTTCCCTAAGCTATAGGACCATAAGTGGAAGTGCCCTAGGCTCTGTTGCTTTGTTTTTTAGATGTTTCAGGAAACACCATACACTTCTCCCGAGTGTCTGTTGGCAATTTACATCCCGCCCATCAGCATAACAAGGCTCCCAGTTCTCCATGGCCTGTCCTGCCTTTCTGGATTTTACACTTTTTTCAGATGGCCCTTTTTACCGGGGGGAAGTGACACTTCATTGTAGTGCAGATTTCCTTTGCAAGCTTGCTTGGTTGGCCAAAAAGGGCGTATGCGTTTTTTCCTGAATATATTCAGGAGAAAACGCATATGCCCTTTTTGGCCAAGTGCATCATTGTGGACGTTCTGCCTCTTTTCCTATGCTTTCAATGCAATTCCAGTCTACCTCCTGAAATCGGTTTCCTGCAATTCTGCCCCGCTTTCAAGTCCTCTTGGCAGCCTTACTTCAGTATATTTTTGGACGATAGCTGTCATTTATAACTCTGCAGGTTTGTGAATTACAGTGCCCCTGAGCTCCTTTCTTCAACTCGCTTTCTTGTGACCTGGCCGCAACACCGCAGAATGGCTTCAGGCCCTAATCTGGTTCCGGCACGGCAGCTGAGCCTTTGGTTAATTCCTCTTCCTGGTGGGAAATGAGAGTTAAATTTGCCCGTCCAGACACCTCCAGCTAGTCTCTCATTGGTTCTCCCTATTCCTGTTCATCTTCTGCAGAAATTGCAAACTGGGCCAAACAGGAGGTTAAAGGCGCTGACTCTCCAAGTGGGGAGAGTGTTAGTAAAGCATCTGGAATGTTGCACCCGAGTACCAGGGTACGAAAACTGAGACATATTTGAACACGTGTGCCGATCACATGGTTGATCATACTCTAGGTTCCACATGCATGTTTTAGCTGAAGGAAGAATACCTTAAACCTGGGTAGTTGAAACCCGTGGAATGGGTACCATGCAATATGACTTCAAAGGGTCTTCATTTGCTCACCGAACCTCTCCAATCCTATCACTGCTGCGTTTATGCCCCTGTACACATGCTTGATTCTCTTTCGGAGACTTAGCAATCCATAGGTTTTAAGATACTTACTAGTCAGGTACATTCTTAGGCGTTTAATATGCGGTGTTGAGTCCATTTCGTTGAGCAAGGAGTACCTCTTGTCTATTCCATATTTGGCTTAAGGAACTTTATCTGTGCTCATTTCAATCTCTGGTTTTATGCAGCACCCCAACTCACCTTTCCCCTTAAGCAAGCATAAGTTGGTTTTCTAAATTTGAGAACCTGTTCTGTTTTGGAATTCAGTTCCTGTGTAGCCAAGTTTACATTCCGTGTATTAGTGATATCTTATGATGTTTCTTTTGCTGTGTGACTTATTTCAGTTAGAATCATCGTACCTGAATCCACTCATTATGCTGCTATGGGCCTGATGACATAGATTTCATTGCTGAGTGATACTGCATTGTACGTAAGTACCACAAGTTCTTTATCCATTTTTCACTTTCTGTGATATTGAACTTGTACGGTAAACGAGGTTCTTGTAAACAGATGCGTCCCAAACTTTGGGGTGGCTGTGTCTTTTTGATTTTAATTTCCCTAAGCTATAGGACCATAAGTGGAAGTGCCCTAGGCTCTGTTGCTTTGTTTTTTAGATGTTTCAGGAAACACCATACACTTCTCCCGAGTGTCTGTTGGCAATTTACATCCCTCCCATCAGCATAACAAGGCTCCCAGTTCTCCATGGCCTGTCCTGCCTTTCTGGATTTTACACTTTTTTCAGATGGCCCTTTTGACCGGGGGGAAGTGAGACTTCATTGTAGTGCAGATTTCCTTTGCAAGCTTGCTTGGTTGGCCAAACAGGGCGTATGCGTTTTTTCCTGAATATATTCAGGAAAAAACGCATACGCCCTTTTTGGCCAAGTGCATCATTGTGGACGTTCTGCCTCTTTTCCTATGCTTTCAATGCAATTCCAGTCTACCTCCTGAAATCGGTTTCCTGCAATTCTGCCCCGCTTTCAAGTCCTCTTGGCAGCCTTACTTCAGTATATTTTTGGACGATAGCTGTCATTTATAACTCTGCAGGTTTGTGAATTACAGTGCCCCTGAGCTCCTTTCTTTAACTCGCTTTCTTTTGAGCTGGCCGCAACACCGCAGGATGGCTTCAGGCCCTAATCTGGTTCTGGCACGGCAGCTGAGCCTTTGGTTATTTCCTCTTCCTGGTGGGAAATGAGAGTTAAATTTGCCCGTCCAGACACCTCCAGCTAGTCTCTCATTGGTTCTCGCTATTCCTGTTCATCTTCCGCAGAAATTGCAAACTGGACCAAACAGGAGGTTAAAGGCGCTGACTCTCCAAGTGGGGAGACTGTTAGTAAAGCGTCTGGAATGTTGCACCCAAGTACCAGGGGAGAAAAACTGAGACATATTTGAACACGTCTCCCGTTCACACGGTTGATCATACTCTGGGTTCCACATGCATGTTTTAGCTGAAGGAAGAATACCTTAAACCTGGAGAGTTGAGACCCGTGGAATGGGTACCATGCAATATGACTTCAAAGGGTCTTCATTTGCTCACCGAACCTCTCCAATCCTATCATTCCTGCATTTATGCCCCTGTACACATGCTTGATTCTCTTTCGGAGACATAGCAATCCATAGGTTTTAAGATACTTACTAGTCAAGTACATTCTTAGGCGTTTAATATGGGGTGTTGAGTCCATTTCATTGAGCAAGGAGTAGCTCTTGTCTATTCCATATTTGGCTTAAGGAACTTTATCTGTGCTCATTTCAATTTCTGGTTTTATGCAGTACCCCAACTCTCCTTTCCCCTTAAGCAAGCATAAGTTGGTTTTCTAAATTTGAGACCCTGTTCTGTTTTGGAATTCAGTTCCTGTGTAGCCAAGTTTACATTCCGTGTATTAGTGATATCTTATGATGTTTCTTTTTCTGTGTGCCTTATTTTAGTTAGAATCATCGTACCTGAATCCACTGATTATGCTGCTACGGGCCTGATGACACAGATTTCATTGCTGTGTGATACTGCATTGTACGTAAGTACCACAAGTTCTTTATCCATTTTTCACTTTCTGCGATGTTGAACTTGTACTGTAAACGAGGTTCTTGTAAACAGAGGCGTCCCAAACTTTGGGGTGGCTGTGTCTTTTTGATTTTAATTTCCCTAAGCTATAGGACCATAAGTGGAAGTGCCCTAGGCTCTGTTGCTTTGTTTTTTAGATGTTTCAGGAAACACCATACACTTCTCCCGAGTGTCTGTTGGCAATTTACATCCCGCCCATCAGCATAACAAGGCTCCCAGTTCTCCATGGCCTGTCCTGCCTTTCTGGATTTTACATTTTTTTCAGATGGCCCTTTTGACCGTGGGGAAGTGAGACTTCATTGTAGTGCAGATTTCCTTTGCAAGCTTGCTTGGTTGGCCAAAAAGGGCGTATGCGTTTTTTCCTGAATATATTCAGGAAAAAACGCATACTCCCTTTTTGGCCAAGTGCATCATTGTGGACGTTCTGCCTCTTTTCCTATGCTTTCAATGCAATTCCAGTCTACCTCCTGAAATCGGTTTCCTGCAATTCTGCCCCGCATTCAAGTCCTCTTGGCAGCCTTACTTCAGTATATTTTTGGAGAATAGCTGTCATTTATAACTCTGCAGGTTTGTGAATTACAGTGCCCCTGAGCTCCTTTCTTCAACTCGCTTTCTTGTGAGCTGGCCGCAACACCGCAGGATGGCTTCAGGCCCTAATCTGGTTCCGGCACGGCACACTGAGCCTTTGGTTAATTTCTCTTCCAGGTGGGAAATGAGAGTTAAATTTGCCCGTCCAGACACCTCCAGCTAGTCTCTCATTGGTTCTCGCTATTCCTGTTCATCTTCCGCAGAAATTGCAAACTGGGCCAAACAGGAGGTTAAAGGGACTGACTCTCCAAGTCGGGAGAGTGTTAGTAAAGCGTCTGGAATGTTGCACCTGAGTACCAGGGTACGAAAACTGAGACATATTTGAACACGTGTGCCGATCACATGGTTGATCATACTCTAGGTTCCACATGCATGTTTTAGCTGAAGGAAGAATACCTTAAACCTGGGTAGTTGAAACCCGTGGAATGGGTACCATGCAATATGACTTCAAAGGGTTTTCATTTGCTCACCGAACCTCTCCAATCCTATCACTGCTGCGTTTATGCCCCTGTACACATGATTGATTCTCTTTCGGAGACATAGCAATCCATAGGTTTTAAGATACTTACTAGTCAGGTACATTCTTAGGCGTTTAATATGCGGTGTTGAGTCCATTTCGTTGAGCAAGGAGTAGCTCTTGTCTATTCCATATTTGGCTTAAGGAACTTTATCTGTGCTCATTTCGATCACTGGTTTTATGCAGCACCCCAACTAACCTTTACCCTTAAGCAAGCATAAGTTGGTTTTCTAAATTTGAGACCCTGTTCTGTTCTGTAATTCAGTTTTTTTGTAGCCAAGTTTACATTCCGTGTATTACTGATATCTTATGATGTTTCTTTTTCTGTGTGACTTATTTCAGTTAGAATCATCATACCTGAATCCACTCATTGTGCTGCTAAGGGCCTGATGATATAGATTTCATTGCTGAGTGATATTGCTTTGTAAGTAAATACCACAACTTCTTTATCCATTTTTCACTTTCTGCGATGTTGAACTTGTATTGTAAACGAGGTTCTTGTAAACAGAGGCGTCCCAAACTTTGGGGTGGCTGTGTCTTTTTGATTTTAATTTCCCTAAGCTATAGGACCATAAGTGGAAGTGCCCTAGGCTCTGTTGCTTTGTTTTTTAGATGTTTCAGGAAATACCATACACTTCTCCCGAGTGTCTGTTGGCAATTTACATCCCGCCCATCAGCATAACAAGGCTCACAGTTCTCCATGGCCTGTCCTGCCTTTCTGGATTTTACACTTTTTTCAGATGGCCCTTTTTACCGGGGGGAAGTGACACTTCATTGTAGTGCAGATTTCCTTTGCAAGCTTGCTTGGTTGGCCAAAAAGGGCGTATGCGTTTTTTCCTGAATATATTCAGGAAAAAACGCATACGCCCTTTTTGGCCAAGTGCATCATTGTGGACGTTCTGCCTCTTTTCCTATGCTTTCAATGCAATTCCAGTCTACCTCCTGAAATCGGTTTCCTGCAATTCTGCCCCGCTTTCAAGTCCTCTTGGCAGCCTTACTTCAGTATATTTTTGGACGATAGCTGTCATTTATAACTCTGCAGGTTTGTGAATTACAGTGCCCCTGAGCTCCTTTCTTCAACTCGCTTTCTTGTGACCTGGCCGCAACACCGCAGGATGGCTTCAGGCCCTAATCTGGTTCCGGCACGGCAGCTGAGCCTTTGGTTAATTCCTCTTCCTGGTGGGAAATGAGAGTTAAATTTGCCCGTCCAGACACCTCCAGCTAGTCTCTCATTGGTTCTCCCTATTCCTGTTCATCTTCTGCAGAAATTGCAAACTGGGCCAAACAGGAGGTTAAAGGCGCTGACTCTCCAAGTGGGGAGAGTGTTAGTAAAGCATCTGGAATGTTGCACCCAAGTACCAGGGTACGAAAACTGAGACATATTTGAACACGTGTGCCGATCACATGGTTGATCATACTCTAGGTTCCACATGCATGTTTTAGCTGAAGGAAGAATACCTTAAACCTGGGTAGTTGAAACCCGTGGAATGGGTACCATGCAATATGACTTCAAAGGGTCTTCATTTGCTCACCGAACCTCTCCAATCCTATCACTGCTGCGTTTATGCCCCTGTACACATGCTTGATTCTCTTTCGGAGACTTAGCAATCCATAGGTTTTAAGATACTTACTAGTCAGGTACATTCTTAGGCGTTTAATATGCGGTGTTGAGTCCATTTCGTTGAGCAAGGAGTAGCTCTTGTCTATTCCATATTTGGCTTAAGGAACTTTATCTGTGCTCATTTCAATCTCTGGTTTTATGCAGCACCCCAACTCACCTTTCCCCTTAAGCAAGCATAAGTTGGTTTTCTAAATTTGAGAACCTGTTCTGTTTTGGAATTCAGTTCCTGTGTCGCCAAGTTTACATTCCGTGTATTAGTGATATCTTATGATGTTTCTTTTGCTGTGTGACTTATTTCAGTTAGAATCATCGTACCTGAATCCACTCATTATGCTGCTATGGGCCTGATGACATAGATTTCATTGCTGAGTGATACTGCATTGTACGTAAGTACCACAAGTTCTTTATCCATTTTTCACTTTCTGTGATATTGAACTTGTACGGTAAACGAGGTTCTTGTAAACAGATGCGTCCCAAACTTTGGGGTGGCTGTGTCTTTTTGATTTTAATTTCCCTAAGCTATAGGACCATAAGTGGAAGTGCCCTAGGCTCTGTTGCTTTGTTTTTTAGATGTTTCAGGAAACACCATACACTTCTCCCGAGTGTCTGTTGGCAATTTACATCCCTCCCATCAGCATAACAAGGCTCCCAGTTCTCCATGGCCTGTCCTGCCTTTCTGGATTTTACACTTTTTTCAGATGGCCCTTTTTACCGGGGGGAAGTGACACTTCATTGTAGTGCAGATTTCCTTTGCAAGCTTGCTTGGTTGGCCAAAAAGGGCGTATGCGTTTTTTCCTGAATATATTCAGGAAAAAACGCATACGCCCTTTTTGGCCAAGTGCATCATTGTGGACGTTCTGCCTCTTTTCCTATGCTTTCAATGCAATTCCAGTCTACCTCCTGAAATCGGTTTCCTGCAATTCTGCCCCGCTTTCAAGTCCTCTTGGCAGCCTTACTTCAGTATATTTTTGGACGATAGCTGTCATTTATAACTCTGCAGGTTTGTGAATTACAGTGCCCCTGAGCTCCTTTCTTCAACTCGCTTTCTTGTGACCTGGCCGCAACACCGCAGGATGGCTTCAGGCCCTAATCTGGTTCCGGCACGGCAGCTGAGCCTTTGGTTAATTCCTCTTCCTGGTGGGAAATGAGAGTTAAATTTGCCCGTCCAGACACCTCCAGCTAGTCTCTCATTGGTTCTCCCTATTCCTGTTCATCTTCTGCAGAAATTGCAAACTGGGCCAAACAGGAGGTTAAAGGCGCTGACTCTCCAAGTGGGGAGAGTATTAGTAAAGCATCTGGAATGTTGCACCCGAGTACCAGGGTACGAAAACTGAGACATATTTGAACACGTGTGCCGATCACATGGTTGATCATACTCTAGGTTCCACATGCATGTTTTAGCTGAAGGAAGAATACCTTAAACCTGGGTAGTTGAAACCCGTGGAATGGGTACCATGCAATATGACTTCAAAGGGTCTTCATTTGCTCACCGAACCTCTCCAATCCTATCACTGCTGCGTTTATGCCCCTGTACACATGCTTGATTCTCTTTCGGAGACTTAGCAATCCATAGGTTTTAAGATACTTACTAGTCAGGTACATTCTTAGGCGTTTAATATGCGGTGTTGAGTCCATTTCGTTGAGCAAGGAGTACCTCTTGTCTATTCCATATTTGGCTTAAGGAACTTTATCTGTGCTCATTTCAATCTCTGGTTTTATGCAGCACCCCAACTCACCTTTCCCCTTAAGCAAGCATAAGTTGGTTTTCTAAATTTGAGAACCTGTTCTGTTTTGGAATTCAGTTCCTGTGTAGCCAAGTTTACATTCCGTGTATTAGTGATATCTTATGATGTTTCTTTTGCTGTGTGACTTATTTCAGTTAGAATCATCGTACCTGAATCCACTCATTATGCTGCTATGGGCCTGATGACATAGATTTCATTGCTGAGTGATACTGCATTGTACGTAAGTACCACAAGTTCTTTATCCATTTTTCACTTTCTGTGATATTGAACTTGTACGGTAAACGAGGTTCTTGTAAACAGATGCGTCCCAAACTTTGGGGTGGCTGTGTCTTTTTGATTTTAATTTCCCTAAGCTATAGGACCATAAGTGGAAGTGCCCTAGGCTCTGTTGCTTTGTTTTTTAGATGTTTCAGGAAACACCATACACTTCTCCCGAGTGTCTGTTGGCAATTTACATCCCTCCCATCAGCATAACAAGGCTCCCAGTTCTCCATGGCCTGTCCTGCCTTTCTGGATTTTACACTTTTTTCAGATGGCCCTTTTTACCGGGGGGAAGTGACACTTCATTGTAGTGCAGATTTCCTTTGCAAGCTTGCTTGGTTGGCCAAAAAGGGCGTATGCGTTTTTTCCTGAATATATTCAGGAAAAAACGCATACGCCCTTTTTGGCCAAGTGCATCATTGTGGACGTTCTGCCTCTTTTCCTATGCTTTCAATGCAATTCCAGTCTACCTCCTGAAATCGGTTTCCTGCAATTCTGCCCCGCTTTCAAGTCCTCTTGGCAGCCTTACTTCAGTATATTTTTGGACGATAGCTGTCATTTATAACTCTGCAGGTTTGTGAATTACAGTGCCCCTGAGCTCCTTTCTTCAACTCGCTTTCTTGTGACCTGGCCGCAACACCGCAGGATGGCTTCAGGCCCTAATCTGGTTCCGGCACGGCAGCTGAGCCTTTGGTTAATTCCTCTTCCTGGTGGGAAATGAGAGTTAAATTTGCCCGTCCAGACACCTCCAGCTAGTCTCTCATTGGTTCTCCCTATTCCTGTTCATCTTCTGCAGAAATTGCAAACTGGGCCAAACAGGAGGTTAAAGGCGCTGACTCTCCAAGTGGGGAGAGTGTTAGTAAAGCATCTGGAATGTTGCACCCGAGTACCAGGGTACGAAAACTGAGACATATTTGAACACGTGTGCCGATCACATGGTTGATCATACTCTAGGTTCCACATGCATGTTTTAGCTGAAGGAAGAATACCTTAAACCTGGGTAGTTGAAACCCGTGGAATGGGTACCATGCAATATGACTTCAAAGGGTCTTCATTTGCTCACCGAACCTCTCCAATCCTATCACTGCTGCGTTTATGCCCCTGTACACATGCTTGATTCTCTTTCGGAGACTTAGCAATCCATAGGTTTTAAGATACTTACTAGTCAGGTACATTCTTAGGCGTTTAATATGCGGTGTTGAGTCCATTTCGTTGAGCAAGGAGTACCTCTTGTCTATTCCATATTTGGCTTAAGGAACTTTATCTGTGCTCATTTCAATCTCTGGTTTTATGCAGCACCCCAACTCACCTTTCCCCTTAAGCAAGCATAAGTTGGTTTTCTAAATTTGAGAACCTGTTCTGTTTTGGAATTCAGTTCCTGTGTAGCCAAGTTTACATTCCGTGTATTAGTGATATCTTATGATGTTTCTTTTGCTGTGTGACTTATTTCAGTTAGAATCATCGTACCTGAATCCACTCATTATGCTGCTATGGGCCTGATGACATAGATTTCATTGCTGAGTGATACTGCATTGTACGTAAGTACCACAAGTTCTTTATCCATTTTTCACTTTCTGTGATATTGAACTTGTACGGTAAACGAGGTTCTTGTAAACAGATGCGTCCCAAACTTTGGGGTGGCTGTGTCTTTTTGATTTTAATTTCCCTAAGCTATAGGACCATAAGTGGAAGTGCCCTAGGCTCTGTTGCTTTGTTTTTTAGATGTTTCAGGAAACACCATACACTTCTCCCGAGTGTCTGTTGGCAATTTACATCCCTCCCATCAGCATAACAAGGCTCCCAGTTCTCCATGGCCTGTCCTGCCTTTCTGGATTTTACACTTTTTTCAGATGTCCCTTTTGACCGGGGGGAAGTGAGACTTCATTGTAGTGCAGATTTCCTTTGCAAGCTTGCTTGGTTGGCCAAACAGGGCGTATGCGTTTTTTCCTGAATATATTCAGGAAAAAACGCATACGCCCTTTTTGGCCAAGTGCATCATTGTGGACGTTCTGCCTCTTTTCCTATGCTTTCAATGCAATTCCAGTCTACCTCCTGAAATCGGTTTCCTGCAATTCTGCCCCGCTTTCAAATCCTCTTGGCAGCCTTACTTCAGTATATTTTTGGACGATAGCTGTCATTTATAACTCTGCAGGTTTGTGAATTACAGTGCCCCTGAGCTCCTTTCTTCAACTCGCTTTCTTTTGAGCTGGCCGCAACACCGCAGGATGGCTTCAGGCCCTAATCTGGTTCCGGCACGGCAGCTGAGCCTTTGGTTATTTCCTCTTCCTGGTGGGAAATGAGAGTTAAATTTGCCCGTCCAGACACCTCCAGCTAGTCTCTCATTGGTTCTCGCTATTCCTGTTCATCTTCCGCAGAAATTGCAAACTGGACCAAACAGGAGGTTAAAGGCGCTGACTCTCCAAGTGGGGAGACTGTTAGTAAAGCGTCTGGAATGTTGCACCCAAGTACCAGGGGAGAAAAACTGAGACATATTTGAACACGTCTCCCGTTCACACGGTTGATCATACTCTGGGTTCCACATGCATGTTTTAGCTGAAGGAAGAATACCTTAAACCTGGAGAGTTGAGACCCGTGGAATGGGTACCATGCAATATGACTTCAAAGGGTCTTCATTTGCTCACCGAACCTCTCCAATCCTATCATTCCTGCATTTATGCCCCTGTACACATGCTTGATTCTCTTTCGGAGACATAGCAATCCATAGGTTTTAAGATACTTACTAGTCAAGTACATTCTTAAGCGTTTAATATGGGGTGTTGAGTCCATTTCATTGAGCAAGGAGTAGCTCTTGTCTATTCCATATTTGGCTTAAGGAACTTTATCTGTGCTCATTTCAATTTCTGGTTTTATGCAGTACCCCAACTCTCCTTTCCCCTTAAGCAAGCATAAGTTGGTTTTCTAAATTTGAGACCCTGTTCTGTTTTGGAATTCAGTTCCTGTGTAGCCAAGTTTACATTCCGTGTATTAGTGATATCTTATGATGTTTCTTTTTCTGTGTGCCTTATTTTAGTTAGAATCTTCGTACCTGAATCCACTGATTATGCTGCTACGGGCCTGATGACACAGATTTCATTGCTGTGTGATACTGCATTGTACGTAAGTACCACAAGTTCTTTATCCATTTTTCACTTTCTGCGATGTTGAACTTGTACTGTAAACGAGGTTCTTGTAAACAGAGGCGTCCCAAACTTTGGGGTGGCTGTGTCTTTTTGATTTTAATTTCCCTAAGCTATAGGACCATAAGTGGAAGTGCCCTAGGCTCTGTTGCTTTGTTTTTTAGATGTTTCAGGAAACACCATACACTTCTCCCGAGTGTCTGTTGGCAATTTACATCCCGCCCATCAGCATAACAAGGCTCCCAGTTCTCCATGGCCTGTCCTGCCTTTCTGGATTTTACATTTTTTTCAGATGGCCCTTTTGACCGTGGGGAAGTGAGACTTCATTGTAGTGCAGATTTCCTTTGCAAGCTTGCTTGGTTGGCCAAAAAGGGCGTATGCGTTTTTTCCTGAATATATTCAGGAAAAAACGCATACTCCCTTTTTGGCCAAGTGCATCATTGTGGACGTTCTGCCTCTTTTCCTATGCTTTCAATGCAATTCCAGTCTACCTCCTGAAATCGGTTTCCTGCAATTCTGCCCCGCTTTCAAGTCCTCTTGGCAGCCTTACTTCAGTATATTTTTGGAGAATAGCTGTCATTTATAACTCTGCAGGTTTGTGAATTACAGTGCCCCTGAGCTCCTTTCTTCAACTCGCTTTCTTTTGAGCTGGCCGCAACACCGCAGGATGGCTTCAGGCCCTAATCTGGTTCCGGCACGGCACACTGAGCCTTTGGTTAATTTCTCTTCCAGGTGGGAAATGAGAGTTAAATTTGCCCGTCCAGACACCTCCAGCTAGTCTCTCATTGGTTCTCGCTATTCCTGTTCATCTTCCGCAGAAATTGCAAACTGGGCCAAACAGGAGGTTAAAGGCGCTGACTCTCCAAGTGGGGAGAGTGTTAGTAAAGCATCTGGAATGTTGCACCCGAGTACTAGGGTACGAAAACTGAGACATATTTGAACACGTGTGCCGATCACATGGTTGATCATACTCTAGGTTCCACATGCATGTTTTAGCTGAAGGAAGAATACCTTAAACCTGGGTAGTTGAAACCCGTGGAATGGGTACCATGCAATATGACTTCAAAGGGTTTTCATTTTCTCACCGAACCTCTCCAATCCTATCACTGCTGCGTTTATGCCCCTGTACACATGATTGATTCTCTTTCGGAGACATAGCAATCCATAGGTTTTAAGATACTTACTAGTCAGGTACATTCTTAGGCGTTTAATATGCGGTGTTGAGTCCATTTCGTTGAGCAAGGAGTAGCTCTTGTCTATTCCATATTTGGCTTAAGGAACTTTATCTGTGCTCATTTCGATCACTGGTTTTATGCAGCACCCCAACTAACCTTTACCCTTAAGCAAGCATAAGTTGGTTTTCTAAATTTGAGACCCTGTTCTGTTCTGTAATTCAGTTCCTGTGTAGCCAAGTTTACATTCCGTGTATTACTGATATCTTATGATGTTTCTTTTTCTGTGTGACTTATTTCAGTTAGAATCATCATACCTGAATCCACTCATTGTGCTGCTAAGGGCCTGATGATATAGATTTCATTGCTGAGTGATATTGCTTTGTAAGTAAATACCACAACTTCTTTATCCATTTTTCACTTTCTGCGATGTTGAACTTGTATTGTAAACGAGGTTCTTGTAAACAGAGAAATCCCAAACTTTGGGGTGGCTGTGTCTTTTTGATTTTAATTTCCCTAAGCTATAGGACCATAAGTGGAAGTGCCCTAGGCTCTGTTGCTTTGTTTTTTAGATGTTTCAGGAAACACCATACACTTCTCCCGAGTGTCTGTTGGCAATTTACATCCCGCCCATCAGCATAACAAGGCTCCCAGTTCTCCATGGCCTGTCCTGCCTTTCTGGATTTTACACTTTTTTCAGATGGCCCTTTTTACCGGGGGGAAGTGACACTTCATTGTAGTGCAGATTTCCTTTGCAAGCTTGCTTGGTTGGCCAAAAAGGGCGTATGCGTTTTTTCCTGAATATATTCAGGAGAAAACGCATACGCCCTTTTTGGCCAAGTGCATCATTGTGGACGTTCTGCCTCTTTTCCTATGCTTTCAATGCAATTCCAGTCTACCTCCTGAAATCGGTTTCCTGCAATTCTGCCCCGCTTTCAAGTCCTCTTGGCAGCCTTACTTCAGTATATTTTTGGACGATAGCTGTCATTTATAACTCTGCAGGTTTGTGAATTACAGTGCCCCTGAGCTCCTTTCTTCAACTCGCTTTCTTGTGACCTGGCCGCAACACCGCAGAATGGCTTCAGGCCCTAATCTGGTTCCGGCACGGCACGCTGAGCCTTTGGTTATTTCCTCTTCCTGGTGGGAAATGAGAGTTAAATTTGCCCGTCCAGACACCTCCAGCTAGTCTCTCATTGGTTCTCGCTATTCCTGTTCATCTTCCGCAGAAATTGCAAACTGGGCCAAACAGGAGGTTAAAGGGACTGACTCTCCAAGTCGGGAGAGTGTTAGTAAAGCGTCTGGAATGTTGCACCCGAGTACCAGGGTACGAAAACTGAGACATATTTGAACACGTGTGCCGATCACATGGTTGATCATACTCTAGGTTCCACATGCATGTTTTAGCTGAAGGAAGAATACCTTAAACCTGGGTAGTTGAAACCCGTGGAATGGGTACCATGCAATATGACTTCAAAGGGTTTTCATTTGCTCACCGAACCTCTCCAATCCTATCACTGCTGCGTTTATGCCCCTGTACACATGATTGATTCTCTTTCGGAGACATAGCAATCCATAGGTTTTAAGATACTTACTAGTCAGGTACATTCTTAGGCGTTTAATATGCGGTGTTGAGTCCATTTCGTTGAGCAAGGAGTAGCTCTTGTCTATTCCATATTTGGCTTAAGGAACTTTATCTGTGCTCATTTCGATCACTGGTTTTATGCAGCACCCCAACTAACCTTTACCCTTAAGCAAGCATAAGTTGGTTTTCTAAATTTGAGACCCTGTTCTGTTCTGTAATTCAGTTTTTTTGTAGCCAAGTTTACATTCCGTGTATTACTGATATCTTATGATGTTTCTTTTTCTGTGTGACTTATTTCAGTTAGAATCATCATACCTGAATCCACTCATTGTGCTGCTAAGGGCCTGATGATATAGATTTCATTGCTGAGTGATATTGCTTTGTAAGTAAATACCACAACTTCTTTATCCATTTTTCACTTTCTGCGATGTTGAACTTGTATTGTAAACGAGGTTCTTGTAAACAGAGGCGTCCCAAACTTTGGGGTGGCTGTGTCTTTTTGATTTTAATTTCCCTAAGCTATAGGACCATAAGTGGAAGTGCCCTAGGCTCTGTTGCTTTGTTTTTTAGATGTTTCAGGAAATACCATACACTTCTCCCGAGTGTCTGTTGGCAATTTACATCCCGCCCATCAGCATAACAAGGCTCACAGTTCTCCATGGCCTGTCCTGCCTTTCTGGATTTTACACTTTTTTCAGATGGCCCTTTTTACCGGGGGGAAGTGACACTTCATTGTAGTGCAGATTTCCTTTGCAAGCTTGCTTGGTTGGCCAAAAAGGGCGTATGCGTTTTTTCCTGAATATATTCAGGAAAAAACGCATACGCCCTTTTTGGCCAAGTGCATCATTGTGGACGTTCTGCCTCTTTTCCTATGCTTTCAATGCAATTCCAGTCTACCTCCTGAAATCGGTTTCCTGCAATTCTGCCCCGCTTTCAAGTCCTCTTGGCAGCCTTACTTCAGTATATTTTTGGACGATAGCTGTCATTTATAACTCTGCAGGTTTGTGAATTACAGTGCCCCTGAGCTCCTTTCTTCAACTTGCTTTCTTGTGACCTGGCCGCAACACCGCAGGATGGCTTCAGGCCCTAATCTGGTTCCGGCACGGCAGCTGAGCCTTTGGTTAATTCCTCTTCCTGGTGGGAAATGAGAGTTAAATTTGCCCGTCCAGACACCTCCAGCTAGTCTCTCATTGGTTCTCCCTATTCCTGTTCATCTTCTGCAGAAATTGCAAACTGGGCCAAACAGGAGGTTAAAGGCGCTGACTCTCCAAGTGGGGAGAGTGTTAGTAAAGCATCTGGAATGTTGCACCCAAGTACCAGGGTACGAAAACTGAGACATATTTGAACACGTGTGTCGATCACATGGTTGATCATACTCTAGGTTCCACATGCATGTTTTAGCTGAAGGAAGAATACCTTAAACCTGGGTAGTTGAAACCCGTGGAATGGGTACCATGCAATATGACTTCAAAGGGTCTTCATTTGCTCACCGAACCTCTCCAATCCTATCACTGCTGCGTTTATGCCCCTGTACACATGCTTGATTCTCTTTCGGAGACTTAGCAATCCATAGGTTTTAAGATACTTACTAGTCAGGTACATTCTTAGGCGTTTAATATGCGGTGTTGAGTCCATTTCGTTGAGCAAGGAGTAGCTCTTGTCTATTCCATATTTGGCTTAAGGAACTTTATCTGTGCTCATTTCAATCTCTGGTTTTATGCAGCACCCCAACTCACCTTTCCCCTTAAGCAAGCATAAGTTGGTTTTCTAAATTTGAGAACCTGTTCTGTTTTGGAATTCAGTTCCTGTGTCGCCAAGTTTACATTCCGTGTATTAGTGATATCTTATGATGTTTCTTTTGCTGTGTGACTTATTTCAGTTAGAATCATCGTACCTGAATCCACTCATTATGCTGCTATGGGCCTGATGACATAGATTTCATTGCTGAGTGATACTGCATTGTACGTAAGTACCACAAGTTCTTTATCCATTTTTCACTTTCTGTGATATTGAACTTGTACGGTAAACGAGGTTCTTGTAAACAGATGCGTCCCAAACTTTGGGGTGGCTGTGTCTTTTTGATTTTAATTTCCCTAAGCTATAGGACCATAAGTGGAAGTGCCCTAGGCTCTGTTGCTTTGTTTTTTAGATGTTTCAGGAAACACCATACACTTCTCCCGAGTGTCTGTTGGCAATTTACATCCCTCCCATCAGCATAACAAGGCTCCCAGTTCTCCATGGCCTGTCCTGCCTTTCTGGATTTTACACTTTTTTCAGATGGCCCTTTTGACCGGGGGGAAGTGAGACTTCATTGTAGTGCAGATTTCCTTTGCAAGTTTGCTTGGTTGTCCAAACAGGGCGTATGCGTTTTTTCCTGAATATATTCAGGAAAAAACGCATACGCCCTGTATGGCCAAGGGCATCATTGTGGACGTTCTGCCTCTTTTCCTATGCTTTCAATGCAATTCCAGTCTACCTCCTGAAATCGGTTTCCTGCAATTCTGCCACGCTTTCAAGTCCTCTTGGCAGCCTTACTTCAGTATATTTTTGGACGACAGCTGTCATTTATAACTCTGCAGGTTTTTGAACTACAGTGCCCCTGAGCTCCTTTCTTCAACTCACTTTCTTGTGACCTGGGCGCAACACCGCAGGATGGCTTCAGGCCCTTATCTGGTTCCGGCACGGCACACTGAGCCTTTGGTTAATTCCTCTTCCTGGTGGGAAATGAGAGTTAAATTTGCCCGTCCAGACACCTCCAGCTAGTCTCTCATTGGTTCTCGCTATTCCTGTTCATCTTCCGCAGAAATTGCAAACTGGGCCAAACAGGAGGTTAAAGGGACTGACCCTCCAAGTCGGGAGAGTGTTAGTAAAGCATCTGGAATGTTGCACCCGAGTACCAGGGTACGAAAACTGAGACATATTTGAACACGTCTCCCGATCACATGGTTGATCATACTCTAGGTTCCACATGCATGTTTTAGCTGAAGGAAGAATACCTTAAACCTGGGTAGTTGAAACCCGTGGAATGGGTACCATGCAATATGACTTCAAAGGGTCTTCATTTGCTCACCGAACCTCTCCAATCCTATCACTGCTGCGTTTATGTCCCTATACACACGCTTGATTCTCTTTTGGAGACATAGCAATCCATAGGTTTTAAGATACTTACTAGTCAGGTACATTCTTAGGCGTTTAATATGGGGTGTTGAGTCCATTTCGTTGAGCAAGGAGTAGCTCTTGTCTATTCCATATTTGGCTTAAGGAACTTTATCTGTGCTCATTTCAATCTCTGGTTTTATGCAACACCCCAAATCACCTTTCCCCTTAAGCAAGCATAAGTTGGTTTTCTAAATTTGAGAACCTGTTCTGTTTTGGAATTCAGTTCCTGTGTCGCCAAGTTTACATTCCGTGTATTAGTGATATCTTATGATGTTTCTTTTTCTGTTTTACTTATTTTAGTTAGAATCATCATACCTGAATCCACTCATTGTGCTGCTAAGGGCCTGATGACATAGATTTCATTGCTGAGTGATATTGCTTTGTAAGTAAATACCACAACTTCTTTATCCATTTTTCACTTTCTGCGATGTTGAACTTGTACTGTAAACGAGGTTCTTGTAAACAGAGGCGTCCCAAACTTTGGGGTGGCTGTGTCTTTTTGATTTTAATTTCCCTAAGCTATAGGACCATAAGTGGAAGTGCCCTAGGCTCTGTTGCTTTGTTTTTTAGATGTTTCAGGAAACACCATACACTTCTCCCGAGTGTCTGTTGGCAATTTACATCCCGCCCATCAGCATAAGAAGGCTCCCAGTTCTCCATGGCCTGTCCTGCCTTTCTGGATTTTACACTTTTTTCAGATGGCCCTTTTGACCGGGGGGAAGTGAGACTTCATTGTTGTGCAGATTTCCTTTGCAAGCTTGCTTGGTTGGCCAAAAAGGGCGTATGCGTTTTTTCCTGAATATATTCAGGAAAAAACGCATACGCCCTTTTTGGCCAAGTGCATCATTGTGGACGTTCTGCCTCTTTTCCTATGCTTTCAATGCAATTCCAGTCTACCTCCTGAAATCGGTTTCCTGCAATTCTGCCCCGCTTTCAAGTCCTCTTGGCAGCCTTACTTCAGTATATTTTTGGACGATAGCTGTCATTTATAACTCTGCAGGTTTGTGAATTACAGTGCCCCTGAGCTCCTTTCTTCAACTCGCTTTCTTGTGAGCTGGCCGCAACACCGCAGGATGGCTTCAGGCCCTAATCTGGTTCCGGCACGGCACGCTGAGCCTTTGGGTATTTCCTCTTCCTGGTGGGAAATGAGAGTTAAATTTGCCCGTCCAGACACCTCCAGCTAGTCTCTCATTGGTTCTCGCTATTCCTGTTCATCTTCTGCAGAAATTGCAAACTGGGCCAAACAGGAGGTTAAAGGCGCTGACTCGCCAAGTGGGGAGAGTGTTAGTAAAGTGTCTGGAATGTTGCACCCGAGTACCAGGGGAGGAAAACTGAGACATATTTGAACATGTCTCCTGTTCACACGGTTGATCATACTCTGGGTTCCACATGCATGTTTTAGCTGAAGGAAGAATACCTTAAACCTGGGTAGTTGAAACCCGTGGAATGGATACCATGCAATATGACTTCAAAGGGTCTTCATTTGCTCACCGAACCTCTCCAATCCTATCACTGCTGCGTTTATGCCCCTGTACACACGCTTGATTCTCTTTTGGAGACATAGCAATCCATAGGTTTTAAGATACTTACTAGTCAGGTACATTCTTAGGCGTTTAATATGGGGTGTTGAGTCCATTTCGTTGAGCAAGGAGTAGCTCTTGTCTATTCCATATTTGGCTTAAGGAACTTTATCTGTGCTCATTTCAATCTCTGGTTTTATGCAGCACCCCAACTCACCTTTCCTCTTAAGCAAGCATAAGTTGGTTTTCTAAATTTGAGACCCTGTTCTGTTTTGGAATTCAGTTCCTGTGTAGCCAAGTTTACATTCCGTGTATTAGTGATATCTTATGATGTTTCTTTTTCTGTGTGACTTATTTCAGTTAGAATCATCGTACCTGAATCCACTCATTATGCTGCTACGGGCCTGATGACATAGATTTCATTGCTGAGTGATACTGCATTGTACGTAAGTACCACAAGTTCTTTATCCATTTTTCACTTTCTGTGATATTGAACTTGTACGGTAAACGAGGTTCTTGTAAACAGAGGCCTCCCAAACTTTGGGGTGGCTGTGTCTTTTTGATTTTAATTTCCCTAAGCTATAGGACCATAAGTGGAAGTGCCCTAGGCTCTGTTGCTTTGTTTTTTAGATGTTTCAGGAAACACCATACACTTCTCCCGAGTGTCTGTTGGCAATTTACATCCCGCCCATCAGCATAACAAGGCTCCCAGTTCTCCATGACCTGTCCTGCCTTTCTGGATTTTACACTTTTTTCATATGGCCCTTTTGACCGGGGGGAAGTGAGACTTCATTGTAGTGCAGATTTCCTTTGCAAGCTTGCTTGGTTGGCCAAACAGGGCGTATGCGTTTTTTCCTGAATATATTCAGGAAAAAACGCATACGCCCTTTTTGGCCAAGTGCATCATTGTGGACGTTCTGCCTCTTTTCCTATGCTTTCAATGCAATTCCAGTCTACCTCCTGAAATCGGTTTCCTGCAATTCTGCCCCGCTTTCAAGTCCTCTTGGCAGCCTTACTTCAGTATATTTTTGGACGATAGCTGTCATTTATAACTCTGCAGGTTTGTGAATTACAGTGCCCCTGAGCTCCTTTCTTTAACTCGCTTTCTTTTGAGCTGGCCGCAACACCGCAGGATGGCTTCAGGTCCTAATCTGGTTCTGGCACGGCAGCTGAGCCTTTGGTTATTTCCTCTTCCTGGTGGGAAATGAGAGTTAAATTTGCCCGTCCAGACACCTCCAGCTAGTCTCTCATTGGTTCTCGCTATTCCTGTTCATCTTCCGCAGAAATTGCAAACTGGACCAAACAGGAGGTTAAAGGCGCTGACTCTCCAAGTGGGGAGACTGTTAGTAAAGCGTCTGGAATGTTGCACCCAAGTACCAGGGGAGAAAAACTGAGACATATTTGAACACGTCTCCCGTTCACACGGTTGATCATACTCTGGGTTCCACATGCATGTTTTAGCTGAAGGAAGAATACCTTAAACCTGGAGAGTTGAGACCCGTGGAATGGTTACCATGCAATATGACTTCAAAGGGTCTTCATTTGCTCACCGAACCTCTCCAATCCTATCATTCCTGCATTTATGCCCCTGTACACATGCTTGATTCTCTTTCGGAGACATAGCAATCCATAGGTTTTAAGATACTTACTAGTCAAGTACATTCTTAGGCGTTTAATATGGGGTGTTGAGTCCATTTCATTGAGCAAGGAGTAGCTCTTGTCTATTCCATATTTGGCTTAAGGAACTTTATCTGTGCTCATTTCAATTTCTGGTTTTATGCAGTACCCCAACTCTCCTTTCCCCTTAAGCAAGCATAAGTTGGTTTTCTAAATTTGAGACCCTGTTCTGTTTTGGAATTCAGTTCCTGTGTAGCCAAGTTTACATTCCGTGTATTAGTGATATCTTATGATGTTTCTTTTTCTGTGTGCCTTATTTTAGTTAGAATCATCGTACCTGAATCCACTGATTATGCTGCTACGGGCCTGATGACACAGATTTCATTGCTGTGTGATACTGCATTGTACGTAAGTACCACAAGTTCTTTATCCATTTTTCACTTTCTGCGATGTTGAACTTGTACTGTAAACGAGGTTCTTGTAAACAGAGGCGTCCCAAACTTTGGGGTGGCTGTGTCTTTTTGATTTTAATTTCCCTAAGCTATAGGACCATAAGTGGAAGTGCCCTAGGCTCTGTTGCTTTGTTTTTTAGATGTTTCAGGAAACACCATACACTTCTCCCGAGTGTCTGTTGGCAATTTACATCCCGCCCATCAGCATAACAAGGCTCCCAGTTCTCCATGGCCTGTCCTGCCTTTCTGGATTTTACATTTTTTTCAGATGGCCCTTTTGACCGTGGGGAAGTGAGACTTCATTGTAGTGCAGATTTCCTTTGCAAGCTTGCTTGGTTGGCCAAAAAGGGCGTATGCGTTTTTTCCTGAATATATTCAGGAAAAAACGCATACTCCCTTTTTGGCCAAGTGCATCATTGTGGACGTTCTGCCTCTTTTCCTATGCTTTCAATGCAATTCCAGTCTACCTCCTGAAATCGGTTTCCTGCAATTCTGCCCCGCATTCAAGTCCTCTTGGCAGCCTTACTTCAGTATATTTTTGGAGAATAGCTGTCATTTATAACTCTGCAGGTTTGTGAATTACAGTGCCCCTGAGCTCCTTTCTTCAACTCGCTTTCTTTTGAGCTGGCCGCAACACCGCAGGATGGCTTCAGGCCCTAATCTGGTTCCGGCACGGCACACTGAGCCTTTGGTTAATTTCTCTTCCAGGTGGGAAATGAGAGTTAAATTTGCCCGTCCAGACACCTCCAGCTAGTCTCTCATTGGTTCTCGCTATTCCTGTTCATCTTCCTCAGAAATTGCAAACTGGGCCAAACAGGAGGTTAAAGGGACTGACTCTCCAAGTCGGGAGAGTGTTAGTAAAGCGTCTGGAATGTTGCACCCGAGTACCAGGGTACGAAAACTGAGACATATTTGAACACGTGTGCCGATCACATGGTTGATCATACTCTAGGTTCCACATGCATGTTTTAGCTGAAGGAAGAATACCTTAAACCTGGGTAGTTGAAACCCGTGGAATGGGTACCATGCAATATGACTTCAAAGGGTTTTCATTTGCTCACCGAACCTCTCCAATCCTATCACTGCTGCGTTTATGCCCCTGTACACATGATTGATTCTCTTTCGGAGACATAGCAATCCATAGGTTTTAAGATACTTACTAGTCAGGTACATTCTTAGGCGTTTAATATGCGGTGTTGAGTCCATTTCGTTGAGCAAGGAGTAGCTCTTGTCTATTCCATATTTGGCTTAAGGAACTTTATCTGTGCTCATTTCGATCACTGGTTTTATGCAGCACCCCAACTAACCTTTACCCTTAAGCAAGCATAAGTTGGTTTTCTAAATTTGAGACCCTATTCTGTTCTGTAATTCAGTTTTTTTGTAGCCAAGTTTACATTCCGTGTATTACTGATATCTTATGATGTTTCTTTTTCTGTGTGACTTATTTCAGTTAGAATCATCATACCTGAATCCACTCATTGTGCTGCTAAGGGCCTGATGATATAGATTTCATTGCTGAGTGATATTGCTTTGTAAGTAAATACCACAACTTCTTTATCCATTTTTCACTTTCTGCGATGTTGAACTTGTATTGTAAACGAGGTTCTTGTAAACAGAGGCGTCCCAAACTTTGGGGTGGCTGTGTCTTTTTGATTTTAATTTCCCTAAGCTATAGGACCATAAGTGGAAGTTCCCTAGGCTCTGTTGCTTTGTTTTTTAGATGTTTCAGGAAATACCATACACTTCTCCCGAGTGTCTGTTGGCAATTTACATCCCGCCCATCAGCATAACAAGGCTCACAGTTCTCCATGGCCTGTCCTGCCTTTCTGGATTTTACACTTTTTTCAGATGGCCCTTTTTACCGGGGGGAAGTGACACTTCATTGTAGTGCAGATTTCCTTTGCAAGCTTGCTTGGTTGGCCAAAAAGGGCGTATGCGTTTTTTCCTGAATATATTCAGGAAAAAACGCATACGCCCTTTTTGGCCAAGTGCATCATTGTGGACGTTCTGCCTCTTTTCCTATGCTTTCAATGCAATTCCAGTCTACCTCCTGAAATCGGTTTCCTGCAATTCTGCCCCGCTTTCAAGTCCTCTTGGCAGCCTTACTTCAGTATATTTTTGGACGATAGCTGTCATTTATAACTCTGCAGGTTTGTGAATTACAGTGCCCCTGAGCTCCTTTCTTCAACTCGCTTTCTTGTGACCTGGCCGCAACACCGCAGGATGGCTTCAGGCCCTAATCTGGTTCCGGCACGGCAGCTGAGCCTTTGGTTAATTCCTCTTCCTGGTGGGAAATGAGAGTTAAATTTGCCCGTCCAGACACCTCCAGCTAGTCTCTCATTGGTTCTCCCTATTCCTGTTCATCTTCTGCAGAAATTGCAAACTGGGCCAAACAGGAGGTTAAAGGCGCTGACTCTCCAAGTGGGGAGAGTGTTAGTAAAGCATCTGGAATGTTGCACCCAAGTACCAGGGTACGAAAACTGAGACATATTTGAACACGTGTGCCGATCACATGGTTGATCATACTCTAGGTTCCACATGCATGTTTTAGCTGAAGGAAGAATACCTTAAACCTGGGTAGTTGAAACCCGTGGAATGGGTACCATGCAATATGACTTCAAAGGGTCTTCATTTGCTCACCGAACCTCTCCAATCCTATCACTGCTGCGTTTATGCCCCTGTACACATGCTTGATTCTCTTTCGGAGACTTAGCAATCCATAGGTTTTAAGATACTTACTAGTCAGGTACATTCTTAGGCGTTTAATATGCGGTGTTGAGTCCATTTCGTTGAGCAAGGAGTACCTCTTGTCTATTCCATATTTGGCTTAAGGAACTTTATCTGTGCTCATTTCAATCTCTGGTTTTATGCAGCACCCCAACTCACCTTTCCCCTTAAGCAAGCATAAGTTGGTTTTCTAAATTTGAGAACCTGTTCTGTTTTGGAATTCAGTTCCTGTGTCGCCAAGTTTACATTCCGTGTATTAGTGATATCTTATGATGTTTCTTTTGCTGTGTGACTTATTTCAGTTAGAATCATCGTACCTGAATCCACTCATTATGCTGCTATGGGCCTGATGACATAGATTTCATTGCTGAGTGATACTGCATTGTACGTAAGTACCACAAGTTCTTTATCCATTTTTCACTTTCTGTGATATTGAACTTGTACGGTAAACGAGGTTCTTGTAAACAGATGCGTCCCAAACTTTGGGGTGGCTGTGTCTTTTTGATTTTAATTTCCCTAAGCTATAGGACCATAAGTGGAAGTGCCCTAGGCTCTGTTGCTTTGTTTTTTAGATGTTTCAGGAAACACCATACACTTCTCCCGAGTGTCTGTTGGCAATTTACATCCCTCCCATCAGCATAACAAGGCTCCCAGTTCTCCATGGCCTGTCCTGCCTTTCTGGATTTTACACTTTTTTCAGATGGCCCTTTTGACCGGGGGGAAGTGAGACTTCATTGTAGTGCAGATTTCCTTTGCAAGTTTGCTTGGTTGTCCAAACAGGGCGTATGCGTTTTTTCCTGAATATATTCAGGAAAAAACGCATACGCCCTGTATGGCCAAGTGCATCATTGTGGACGTTCTGCCTCTTTTCCTATGCTTTCAATGCAATTCCAGTCTACCTCCTGAAATCGGTTTCCTGCAATTCTGCCACGCTTTCAAGTCCTCTTGGCAGCCTTACTTCAGTATATTTTTGGACGACAGCTGTCATTTATAACTCTGCAGGTTTTTGAACTACAGTGCCCCTGAGCTCCTTTCTTCAACTCACTTTCTTGTTACCTGGGCGCAACACCGCAGGATGGCTTCAGGCCCTAATCTGCTTCCGGCACGGCACGCGGTGCCTTTGGTTATTTCCTCTTCCTGGTGGGAAATGAGAGTTAAATTTGCCCCTCCAGACACCTCCAGCTAGTCTCTCATTGGTTCTCCCCATTCCTGTTCATCTTCCGCAGAAATTGCAAACTGGGCCAAACAGGAGGTTAAAGGGACTGACTCTCCAAGTGGGGAGAGTGTTAGTAAAGCGTCTGGAATGTTGCACCCGAGTACCAGGGGAGGAAAACTGAGACATATTTGATCACGTCTCCCGTTCACACGGTTGATCATACTCTGGGTTCCACATGCATGTTTTAGCTGAAGGAAGAATACCTTAAACCTGGGTAGTTGAAACCCGTGGAATGGGTACCATGCAATATGACTTCAAAGGGTCTTCATTTGCTCACCGAACCTCTCCAATCCTATCACTGCTGCGTTTATGCCCCTGTACACATGCTTGATTCTCTTTCGGAGACATAGCAATCCATAGGTTTTAAGATACTTACTAGTCAGGTACATTGTTAGGCGTTTAATAGGCGGTGTTGAGTCCATTTCGTTGAGCAAGGAGTAGCTCTTGTCTATTCCATATTTGGCTTAAGGAACTTTATCTGTGCTCATTTCAATCTCTGGTTTTATGCAGCACCCCATCTCACCTTTCCCCTTAAGCAAGCATAAGTTGGTTTTCTAAATTTGAGACCCTGTTCTGTTCTGTAATTCAGTTCCTGTGTAGCCAAGTTTACATTCCGTGTATTAGTGATATCTTATGATGTTTCTTTTTCTGTGTGACTTATTTCAGTTAGAATCATCGTACCTGAATCCACTCATTATGCTGCTATGGGCCTGATGACATAGATTTCATTGCTGAGTGATACTGCATTGTACGTAAGTACCACAAGTTCTTTATCCATTTTTCACTTTCTGTGATATTGAACTTGTACGGTAAATGAGGTTCTTGTAAACAGAGGCCTCCTAAACTTTGGGGTGGCTGTGTCTTTTTGATTTTAATTTCCCTAAGCTATAGGACCATAAGTGGAAGTGCCCTAGGCTCTGTTGCTTTGTTGTTTAGATGTTTCAGGAAACACCATACACTTCTCCCGAGTCTCTGTTGGCAATTTACATCCCACCCATCAGCATAACAAGGCTCCCAGTTCTCCATGGCCTGTCCTGCCTTTCTGGATTTTACACTTTTTTCAGATGGCCCTTTTGACCGGGGGGAAGTGAGACTTCATTGTAGTGCAGATTTCCTTTGCAAGCTTGCTTGGTTGGCCAAAAAGGGCGTATGCGTTTTTTCCTGAATATATTCAGGAAAAAACGCATACGCCCTTTTTGGCCAAGTGCATCATTGTGGACGTTCTGCCTCTTTTCCTATGCTTTCAATGCAATTCCAGTCTACCTCCTGAAATCGGTTTCCTGCAATTCTGCCCCGCTTTCAAGTCCTCTTGCCAGCCTTACTTCAGTATATTTTTGGACGATAGCTGTCATTTATAACTCTGCAGGTTTGTGAATTACAGTGCCCCTGAGCTCCTTTCTTGAACTCGTTTTCTTGTGACCTGGCCGCAACACCGCAGGATGGCTTCAGGCCCTAATCTGTTTCCGGCACGGCACGCTGAGCCTTTGGTTAATTCCTCTTCCTGGTGGGAAATGAGAGTTAAATTTGCCCGTCCAGACACCTCCAGCTAGTCTCTCATTGGTTCTCGCTATTCCTGTTCATCTTCCGCAGAAATTGCAAGCTGGGCCAAACAGGAGGTTAAAGGGACTGACTCTCCAAGTGGGGAGAGTGTTAGTAAAGCGTCTGGAATGTTGCACCCGAGTACCAGGGGAGGAAAACTGAGATATATTTGAACACGTCTCCCGTTCACATGGTTGATCATACTCTAGGTTCCACATGCATGTTTTAGCTGAAGGAAGAATACCTTAAACCTGGGTAGTTGAGACCCGTGGAAAGGGTACCATGCAATATGACTTCAAAGGGTCTTCATTTGCTCACCGAACCTCTCCAATCCTATCACTGCTGCGTTTATGCCCCTGTACACATGTTTGATTCTCTTTCGGAGACATAGCAATCCATAGGTTTTAAGATACTTACTAGTCAGGTACATTCTTAGGCATTTAATATGGGGTGTTGAGTCCATTTCGTTGAGCAAGGAGTAACTCTTGTCTATACCATATTTGGCTTAAGGAACTTTATCTGTGCTCATTTCGATCTCTGGTTTTATGCAGCACCCCAACTCACCTTTCCCCTTAAGGAAGCATAAGTTGGTTTTCTAAATTTGAGACCCTGTTCTGTTCTGTAATTCAGTTCCTGTGTAGCCAAGTTTACATTCCGTGTATTACTGATATCTTATGATGTTTCTTTTTCTGTGTGACTTATTTCAGTTAGAATCATCATACCTGAATCCACTCATTGTGCTGCTAAGGGCCTGATGACATAGATTTCATTGCTGAGTGATATTGCTTTGTAAGTAAATACCACAACTTCTTTATCCATTTTTCACTTTCTGCGATGTTGAACTTGTACTGTAAACGAGGTTCTTGTAAACAGAGGCGTCCCAAACTTTGGGGTGGCTGTGTCTTTTTGATTTTAATTTCCCTATGCTATAGGACCATAAGTGGACGTGCCCTAGGCGCTGTTGCTTTGTTTTTTAGATGTTTCAGGAAACACCATACACTTCTCCCGAGTGTCTGTTGGCAATTTTCATCCCGCCCATCAGCATAACAAGGCTCCCAGTTCTCCATGGCTTGTCCTGCCTTTCTGGATTTTACACTTTTTTCAGATGGCCCTTTTGACCGGGGGGAAGTGAGACTTCATTGTAGTGCAGATTTCCTTTGCAAGCTTGCTTGGTTGGCCAAAAAGGGCGTATGCGTTTTTTCCTGAATATATTCAGGAAAAAACGCATACGCCCTTTTTGGCCAAGTGCGTCATTGTGGACGTTCTGCCTCTTTTCCTATGCTTTCAATGCAATTCCAGTCTACCTCCTGAAATCGGTTTCCTGCAATTCTGCCCCGCTTTCAAGTCCTCTTGGCAGCCTTACTTCAGTATATTTTTGGACGATAGCTGTCATTTATAACTCTGCAGGTTTGTGAATTACAGTGCCCCTGAGCTCCTTTCTTCAACTCGCTTTCTTTTGAGCTGGCCGCAACACCGCAGGATGGCTTCAGGCCCTAATCTGGTTCTAGCACAGCAGCTGAGCCTTTGGTTATTTCCTCTTCCTAGTGGGAAATGAGAGTTAAATTTGCCCGTCCAGACATCTCCAGCTAGTCTCTCATTGGTTCTCCCTATTCCTGTTCATCTTCCGCAGAAATTGCAAACTGGGCCAAACAGGAGGTTAAAGGCGCTGACTCTCCAAGTGGGGAGAGTGTTAGTAAAGCGTCTGGAATGTGGCACCCAAGTACCACGGGACAAAAACTGAGACATATTTGAACACTTCTCCCGTTCACACGGTTCATCATACTCTGGGTTCCACATGCATGTTTTAGCTGAAGGAAGAATACCTTAATCCTGGAGAGTTGAGACCCGTGTAATGGGTACCATGCAATATGACTTCAAAGGGTCTTCATTTGCTCACTGAACCTCTCCAATCCTATCACTGCTGCGTTTATGTCCCTGTACACACGCTTGATTCTCTTTTGGAGACATAGCAATCCATAGGTTTTAAGATACTTACTAGTCAGGTACATTCTTAGGCGTTTAATATGGGGTGTTGAGTCCATTTCGTTGAGCAAGGAGTAGCTCTTGTCTATTCCATATTTGGCTTAAGGAACTTTATCTGTGCTCATTTCAATCTCTGGTTTTATGCAGCACCCCAACTCACCTTTCCCCTTAAGCAAGCATAAGTTGGTTTTCTAAATTTGAGACCCTGTTCTGTTTTGGAATTCAGTTCCTGTGTAGCCAAGTTTACATTCCGTGTATTACTGATATCTTATGATGTTTCTTTTTCTGTGTGACTTATTTCAGTTAGAATCATCGTACCTGAATCCACTCATTATGCTGCTACGGGCCTGATGACATAGATTTCATTGCTGAGTGATACTGCATTGTACGTAAGTACCACAAGTTCTTTATCCATTTTTCACTTTCTGCGATGTTGAACTTGTACTGTAAACGAGGTTCTTGTAAACAGAGGCGTCCCAAACTTTGGGGTGGCTGTGTCTTTTTGATTTTAATTTCCCTAAGCTATAGGACCATAAGTGGAAGTGCCCTAGGCTCTGTTGCTTTGTTTTTTAGATGTTTCAGGAAACACCATACACTTCTCCCGAGTGTCTGTTGGCAATTTACATCCCGCCCATCAGCATAACAAGGCTCCCAGTTCTCCATGGCCTGTCCTGCCTTTCTGGATTTTACATTTTTTTCAGATGGCCCTTTTGACCGTGGGGAAGTGAGACTTCATTGTAGTGCAGATTTCCTTTGCAAGCTTGCTTGGTTGGCCAAAAAGGGCGTATGCGTTTTTTCCTGAATATATTCAGGAAAAAACGCATACTCCCTTTTTGGCCAAGTGCATCATTGTGGACGTTCTGCCTCTTTTCCTATGCTTTCAATGCAATTCCAGTCTACCTCCTGAAATCGGTTTCCTGCAATTCTGCCCCGCTTTCAAGTCCTCTTGGCAGCCTTACTTCAGTATATTTTTGGAGAATAGCTGTCATTTATAACTCTGCAGGTTTGTGAATTACAGTGCCCCTGAGCTCCTTTCTTCAACTCGCTTTCTTTTGAGCTGGCCGCAACACCGCAGGATGGCTTCAGGCCCTAATCTGGTTCCGGCACGGCACACTGAGCCTTTGGTTAATTTCTCTTCCAGGTGGGAAATGAGAGTTAAATTTGCCCGTCCAGATACCTCCAGCTAGTCTCTCATTGGTTCTCGTTATTCCTGTTCATCTTCCGCAGAAATTGCAAACTGGGCCAAACAGGAGGTTAAAGGGACTGACTCTCCAAGTCGGGAGAGTGTTAGTAAAGCATCTGGAATGTTGCACCCGAGTACCAGGGTACGAAAACTGAGACATATTTGAACACGTCTCCCGATCACATGGTTGATCATACTCTAGGTTCCACATGCATGTTTTAGCTGAAGGAAGAATACCTTAAACCTGGGTAGTTGAAACCCGTGGAATGAGTACCATGCAATATGACTTCAAAGGGTCTTCATTTGCTCACCGAAAATCTCCAATCCTATCACTGCTGCGTTTATGCCCGTGTACACATGCTTGATTCTCTTTCGGAGACATAGCAATCCATAGGTTTTAAGATACTTACTAGTCAGGTACATTCTTAGGCGTTTAATATGCGGTGTTGAGTCCATTTCGTTGAGCAAGGAGTAGCTCTTGTCTATTCCATATTTGGCTTAAGGAACTTTATCTGTGCTCATTTCAATCTCTGGTTTTATGCAGCACCCCAACTCACCTTTACCCTTAAGCAAGCATAAGTTGGTTTTCTAAATTTGAGACCCTGTTCTGTTCTGTAATTCAGTTACTGTTTAGCCAAGTTTACATTCCGTGTATTACTGATATCTTATGATGTTTCTTTTTCTGTGTGACTCATTTCAGTTAGAATCATCATACCTGAATCCACTCATTGTGCTGCTAAGGGCCTGATGATATAGATTTCATTGCTGAGTGATATTGCTTTGTAAGTAAATACCACAACTTCTTTATCCATTTTTCACTTTCTGCGATGTTGAACTTGTATTGTAAACGAGGTTCTTGTAAACAGAGGCGTCCCAAACTTTGGGGTGGCTGTGTCTTTTTGATTTTAATTTCCCTAAGCTATAGGACCATAAGTGGAAGTGCCCTAGGCTCTGTTGCTTTGTTTTTTAGATGTTTCAGGAAACACCATACACTTCTCCCGAGTGTCTGTTGGCAATTTACATCCCGCTCATCAGCATAACAAGGCTCCCAGTTCTCCATGGCCTGTCCTGCCTTTCTGGATTTTACACTTTTTTCAGATGGCCCTTTTGACCAGGTGGAAGTGAGACTTCATTGTAGTGCAGATTTCCTTTGCAAGCTTGCTTGGTTGGCCAAAAAGGGCGTATGCGTTTTTTCCTGAATATATTCAGGAAAAAACGCATACGCCCTTTTTGGCCGAGTGCATCATTTTGGACGTTCTGCCTCTTTTCCTATGCTTTCAATGCAATTCCAGTCTACCTCCTGAAATCGGTTTCCTGCAATTCTGCCCCGCTTTCAAGTCCTCTTGGCAGCCTTACTTCAGTATATTTTTGGACGATAGCTGTCATTTATAACTCTGCAGGTTTGTGAATTACAGTGCCCCTGAGCTCCTTTCTTCAACTCGCTTTCTTGTGACCTGGCCGCAACACCGCAGGATGGCTTCAGGCCCTAATCTGGTTCTGGCATGGCAGCTGAGCCTTTGGTTAATTCCTCTTCCTGGTGGGAAATGAGAGTTAAATTTGCCCGTCCAGACACCTCCAGCTAGTGTCTCATTGGTTCTCCCTATTCCTGTTCATCTTCTGCAGAAATTGCAAACTGGGCCAAACAGGAGGTTAAAGGCGCTGACTCTCCAAGTGGGGAGAGTGTTAGTAAAGCATCTGGAATGTTGCACCCGAGTACTAGGGTACGAAAACTGAGACATATTTGAACACGTGTGCCGATCACATGGTTGATCATACTCTAGGTTCCACATGCATGTTTTAGCTGAAGGAAGAATACCTTAAACCTGGGTAGTTGAAACCCGTGGAATGGGTACCATGCAATATGACTTCAAAGGGTTTTCATTTGCTCACCGAACCTCTCCAATCCTATCACTGCTGCGTTTATGCCCCTGTACACATGATTGATTCTCTTTCGGAGACATAGCAATCCATAGGTTTTAAGATACTTACTAGTCAGGTACATTCTTAGGCGTTTAATATGCGGTGTTGAGTCCATTTCGTTGAGCAAGGAGTAGCTCTTGTCTATTCCATATTTGGCTTAAGGAACTTTATCTGTGCTCATTTCGATCACTGGTTTTATGCAGCACCCCAACTAACCTTTACCCTTAAGCAAGCATAAGTTGGTTTTCTAAATTTGAGACCCTGTTCTGTTCTGTAATTCAGTTCCTGTGTAGCCAAGTTTACATTCCGTGTATTAGTGATATCTTATGATGTTTCTTTTTCTGTGTGACTTATTTCAGTTAGAATCATCATACCTGAATCCACTCATTGTGCTGCTAAGGGCCTGATGATATAGATTTCAATGCTGAGTGATATTGCTTTGTAAGTAAATACCACAACTTCTTTATCCATTTTTCACTTTCTGCGATGTTGAACTTGTATTGTAAACGAGGTTCTTGTAAACAGAGAAATCCCAAACTTTGGGGTGGCTGTGTCTTGTTGATTTTAATTTCCCTAAGCTATAGGACCATAAGTGGAAGTGCCCTAGGCTCTGTTGCTTTGTTTTTTAGATGTTTCAGGAAACACCATACACTTCTCCCGAGTGTCTGTTGGCAATTTACATCCCGCCCATCAGCATAACAAGGCTCCCAGTTCTCCATGGCCTGTCCTGCCTTTCTGGATTTTACACTTTTTTCAGATGGCCCTTTTTACCGGGGGGAAGTGACACTTCATTGTAGTGCAGATTTCCTTTGCAAGCTTGCTTGGTTGGCCAAAAAGGGCGTATGCGTTTTTTCCTGAATATATTCAGGAAAAAACGCATACGCCCTTTTTGGCCAAGTGCATCATTGTGGACGTTCTGCCTCTTTTCCTATGCTTTCAATGCAATTCCAGTCTACCTCCTGAAATCGGTTTCCTGCAATTCTGCCCCGCTTTCAAGTCCTCTTGGCAGCCTTACTTCAGTATATTTTTGGACGATAGCTGTCATTTATAACTCTGCAGGTTTGTGAATTACAGTGCCCCTGAGCTCCTTTCTTCAACTCGCTTTCTTGTGACCTGGCCGCAACACCGCAGGATGGCTTCAGGCCCTAATCTGGTTCCGGCACGGCAGCTGAGCCTTTGGTTAATTCCTCTTCCTGGTGGGAAATGAGAGTTAAATTTGCCCGTCCAGACACCTCCAGCTAGTCTCTCATTGGTTCTCCCTATTCCTGTTCATCTTCTGCAGAAATTGCAAACTGGGCCAAACAGGAGGTTAAAGGCGCTGACTCTCCAAGTGGGGAGAGTGTTAGTAAAGCATCTGGAATGTTGCACCCGAGTACCAGGGTACGAAAACTGAGACATATTTGAACACGTGTGCCGATCACATGGTTGATCATACTCTAGGTTCCACATGCATGTTTTAGCTGAAGGAAGAATACCTTAAACCTGGGTAGTTGAAACCCGTGGAATGGGTACCATGCAATATGACTTCAAAGGGTCTTCATTTGCTCACCGAACCTCTCCAATCCTATCACTGCTGCGTTTATGCCCCTGTACACATGCTTGATTCTCTTTCGGAGACTTAGCAATCCATAGGTTTTAAGATACTTACTAGTCAGGTACATTCTTAGGCGTTTAATATGCGGTGTTGAGTCCATTTCGTTGAGCAAGGAGTACCTCTTGTCTATTCCATATTTGGCTTAAGGAACTTTATCTGTGCTCATTTCAATCTCTGGTTTTATGCAGCACCCCAACTCACCTTTCCCCTTAAGCAAGCATAAGTTGGTTTTCTAAATTTGAGAACCTGTTCTGTTATGGAATTCAGTTCCTGTGTAGCCAAGTTTACATTCCGTGTATTAGTGATATCTTATGATGTTTCTTTTGCTGTGTGACTTATTTCAGTTAGAATCATCGTACCTGAATCCACTCATTATGCTGCTATGGGCCTGATGACATAGATTTCATTGCTGAGTGATACTGCATTGTACGTAAGTACCACAAGTTCTTTATCCATTTTTCACTTTCTGTGATATTGAACTTGTACGGTAAACGAGGTTCTTGTAAACAGATGCGTCCCAAACTTTGGGGTGGCTGTGTCTTTTTGATTTTAATTTCCCTAAGCTATAGGACCATAAGTGGAAGTTCCCTAGGCTCTGTTGCTTTGTTTTTTAGATGTTTCAGGAAACACCATACACTTCTCCCGAGTGTCTGTTGGCAATTTACATCCCTCCCATCAGCATAACAAGGCTCCCAGTTCTCCATGGCCTGTCCTGCCTTTCTGGATTTTACACTTTTTTCAGATGGCCCTTTTGACCGGGGGGAAGTGAGACTTCATTGTAGTGCAGATTTCCTTTGCAAGCTTGCTTGGTTGGCCAAACAGGGCGTATGCGTTTTTTCCTGAATATATTCAGGAAAAAACGCATACGCCCTTTTTGGCCAAGTGCATCATTGTGGACGTTCTGCCTCTTTTCCTATGCTTTCAATGCAATTCCAGTCTACCTCCTGAAATCGGTTTCCTGCAATTCTGCCCCGCTTTCAAGTCCTCTTGGCAGCCTTACTTCAGTATATTTTTGGACGATAGCTGTCATTTATAACTCTGCAGGTTTGTGAATTACAGTGCCCCTGAGCTCCTTTCTTCAACTCGCTTTCTTTTGAGCTGGCCGCAACACCGCAGGATGGCTTCAGGCCCTAATCTGGTTCCGGCACGGCAGCTGAGCCTTTGGTTATTTCCTCTTCCTGGTGGGAAATGAGAGTTAAATTTGCCCGTCCAGACACCTCCAGCTAGTCTCTCATTGGTTCTCGCTATTCCTGTTCATCTTCCGCAGAAATTGCAAACTGGACCAAACAGGAGGTTAAAGGCGCTGACTCTCCAAGTGGGGAGACTGTTAGTAAAGCGTCTGGAATGTTGCACCCAAGTACCAGGGGAGAAAAACTGAGACATATTTGAACACGTCTCCCGTTCACACGGTTGATCATACTCTGGGTTCCACATGCATGTTTTAGCTGAAGGAAGAATACCTTAAACCTGGAGAGTTGAGACCCGTGGAATGGGTACCATGCAATATGACTTCAAAGGGTCTTCATTTGCTCACCGAACCTCTCCAATCCTATCATTCCTGCATTTATGCCCCTGTACACATGCTTGATTCTCTTTCGGAGACATAGCAATCCATAGGTTTTAAGATACTTACTAGTCAAGTACATTCTTAAGCGTTTAATATGGGGTGTTGAGTCCATTTCATTGAGCAAGGAGTAGCTCTTGTCTATTCCATATTTGGCTTAAGGAACTTTATCTGTGCTCATTTCAATTTCTGGTTTTATGCAGTACCCCAACTCTCCTTTCCCCTTAAGCAAGCATAAGTTGGTTTTCTAAATTTGAGACCCTGTTCTGTTTTGGAATTCAGTTCCTGTGTAGCCAAGTTTACATTCCGTGTATTAGTGATATCTTATGATGTTTCTTTTTCTGTGTGCCTTATTTTAGTTAGAATCATCGTACCTGAATCCACTGATTATGCTGCTACGGGCCTGATGACACAGATTTCATTGCTGTGTGATACTGCATTGTACGTAAGTACCACAAGTTCTTTATCCATTTTTCACTTTCTGCGATGTTGAACTTGTACTGTAAACGAGGTTCTTGTAAACAGAGGCGTCCCAAACTTTGGGGTGGCTGTGTCTTTTTGATTTTAATTTCCCTAAGCTATAGGACCATAAGTGGAAGTGCCCTAGGCTCTGTTGCTTTGTTTTTTAGATGTTTCAGGAAACACCATACACTTCTCCCGAGTGTCTGTTGGCAATTTACATCCCGCCCATCAGCATAACAAGGCTCCCAGTTCTCCATGGCCTGTCCTGCCTTTCTGGATTTTACATTTTTTTCAGATGGCCCTTTTGACCGTGGGGAAGTGAGACTTCATTGTAGTGCAGATTTCCTTTGCAAGCTTGCTTGGTTGGCCAAAAAGGGCGTATGCGTTTTTTCCTGAATATATTCAGGAAAAAACGCATACTCCCTTTTTGGCCAAGTGCATCATTGTGGACGTTCTGCCTCTTTTCCTATGCTTTCAATGCAATTCCAGTCTACCTCCTGAAATCGGTTTCCTGCAATTCTGCCCCGCTTTCAAGTCCTCTTGGCAGCCTTACTTCAGTATATTTTTGGAGAATAGCTGTCATTTATAACTCTGCAGGTTTGTGAATTACAGTGCCCCTGAGCTCCTTTCTTCAACTCGCTTTCTTTTGAGCTGGCCGCAACACCGCAGGATGGCTTCAGGCCCTAATCTGGTTCCGGCACGGCACACTGAGCCTTTGGTTAATTTCTCTTCCAGGTGGGAAATGAGAGTTAAATTTGCCCGTCCAGACACCTCCAGCTAGTCTCTCATTGGTTCTCGCTATTCCTGTTCATCTTCCGCAGAAATTGCAAACTGGGCCAAACAGGAGGTTAAAGGCGCTGACTCTCCAAGTGGGGAGAGTGTTAGTAAAGCATCTGGAATGTTGCACCCGAGTACTAGGGTACGAAAACTGAGACATATTTGAACACGTGTGCCGATCACATGGTTGATCATACTCTAGGTTCCACATGCATGTTTTAGCTGAAGGAAGAATACCTTAAACCTGGGTAGTTGAAACCCGTGGAATGGGTACCATGCAATATGACTTCAAAGGGTTTTCATTTTCTCACCGAACCTCTCCAATCCTATCACTGCTGCGTTTATGCCCCTGTACACATGATTGATTCTCTTTCGGAGACATAGCAATCCATAGGTTTTAAGATACTTACTAGTCAGGTACATTCTTAGGCGTTTAATATGCGGTGTTGAGTCCATTTCGTTGAGCAAGGAGTAGCTCTTGTCTATTCCATATTTGGCTTAAGGAACTTTATCTGTGCTCATTTCGATCACTGGTTTTATGCAGCACCCCAACTAACCTTTACCCTTAAGCAAGCATAAGTTGGTTTTCTAAATTTGAGACCCTGTTCTGTTCTGTAATTCAGTTCCTGTGTAGCCAAGTTTACATTCCGTGTATTACTGATATCTTATGATGTTTCTTTTTCTGTGTGACTTATTTCAGTTAGAATCATCATACCTGAATCCACTCATTGTGCTGCTAAGGGCCTGATGATATAGATTTCATTGCTGAGTGATATTGCTTTGTAAGTAAATACCACAACTTCTTTATCCATTTTTCACTTTCTGCGATGTTGAACTTGTATTGTAAACGAGGTTCTTGTAAACAGAGAAATCCCAAACTTTGGGGTGGCTGTGTCTTTTTGATTTTAATTTCCCTAAGCTATAGGACCATAAGTGGAAGTGCCCTAGGCTCTGTTGCTTTGTTTTTTAGATGTTTCAGGAAACACCATACACTTCTCCCGAGTGTCTGTTGGCAATTTACATCCCGCCCATCAGCATAACAAGGCTCCCAGTTCTCCATGGCCTGTCCTGCCTTTCTGGATTTTACACTTTTTTCAGATGGCCCTTTTTACCGGGGGGAAGTGACACTTCATTGTAGTGCAGATTTCCTTTGCAAGCTTGCTTGGTTGGCCAAAAAGGGCGTATGCGTTTTTTCCTGAATATATTCAGGAGAAAACGCATACGCCCTTTTTGGCCAAGTGCATCATTGTGGACGTTCTGCCTCTTTTCCTATGCTTTCAATGCAATTCCAGTCTACCTCCTGAAATCGGTTTCCTGCAATTCTGCCCCGCTTTCAAGTCCTCTTGGCAGCCTTACTTCAGTATATTTTTGGACGATAGCTGTCATTTATAACTCTGCAGGTTTGTGAATTACAGTGCCCCTGAGCTCCTTTCTTCAACTCGCTTTCTTGTGACCTGGCCGCAACACCGCAGAATGGCTTCAGGCCCTAATCTGGTTCCGGCACGGCAGCTGAGCCTTTGGTTAATTCCTCTTCCTGGTGGGAAATGAGAGTTAAATTTGCCCGTCCAGACACCTCCAGCTAGTCTCTCATTGGTTCTCCCTATTCCTGTTCATCTTCTGCAGAAATTGCAAACTGGGCCAAACAGGAGGTTAAAGACGCTGACTCTCCAAGTGGGGAGAGTGTTAGTAAAGCATCTGGAATGTTGCACCCGAGTACCAGGGTACGAAAACTGAGACATATTTGAACACGTGTGCCGATCACATGGTTGATCATACTCTAGGTTCCACATGCATGTTTTAGCTGAAGGAAGAATACCTTAAACCTGGGTAGTTGAAACCCGTGGAATGGGTACCATGCAATATGACTTCAAAGGGTCTTCATTTGCTCACCGAACCTCTCCAATCCTATCACTGCTGCGTTTATGCCCCTGTACACATGCTTGATTCTCTTTCGGAGACTTAGCAATCCATAGGTTTTAAGATACTTACTAGTCAGGTACATTCTTAGGCGTTTAATATGCGGTGTTGAGTCCATTTCGTTGAGCAAGGAGTAGCTCTTGTCTATTCCATATTTGGCTTAAGGAACTTTATCTGTGCTCATTTCAATCTCTGGTTTTATGCAGCACCCCAACTCACCTTTCCCCTTAAGCAAGCATAAGTTGGTTTTCTAAATTTGAGAACCTGTTCTGTTTTGGAATTCAGTTCCTGTGTAGCCAAGTTTACATTCCGTGTATTAGTGATATCTTATGATGTTTCTTTTGCTGTGTGACTTATTTCAGTTAGAATCATCGTACCTGAATCCGCTCATTATGCTGCTATGGGCCTGATGACATAGATTTCATTGCTGAGTGATACTGCATTGTACGTAAGTACCACAAGTTCTTTATCCATTTTTCACTTTCTGTGATATTGAACTTGTACGGTAAACGAGGTTCTTGTAAACAGATGCGTCCCAAACTTTGGGGTGGCTGTGTCTTTTTGATTTTAATTTCCCTAAGCTATAGGACCATAAGTGGAAGTGCCCTAGGCTCTGTTGCTTTGTTTTTTAGATGTTTCAGGAAACACCATACACTTCTCCCGAGTGTCTGTTGGCAATTTACATCCCTCCCATCAGCATAACAAGGCTCCCAGTTCTCCATGGCCTGTCCTGCCTTTCTGGATTTTACACTTTTTTCAGATGTCCCTTTTGACCGGGGGGAAGTGAGACTTCATTGTAGTGCAGATTTCCTTTGCAAGCTTGCTTGGTTGGCCAAACAGGGCGTATGCGTTTTTTCCTGAATATATTCAGGAAAAAACGCATACGCCCTTTTTGGCCAAGTGCATCATTGTGGACGTTCTGCCTCTTTTCCTATGCTTTCAATGCAATTCCAGTCTACCTCCTGAAATCGGTTTCCTGCAATTCTGCCCCGCTTTCAAGTCCTCTTGGCAGCCTTACTTCAGTATATTTTTGGACGATAGCTGTCATTTATAACTCTGCAGGTTTGTGAATTACAGTGCCCCTGAGCTCCTTTCTTTAACTCGCTTTCTTTTGAGCTGGCCGCAACACCGCAGGATGGCTTCAGGCCCTAATCTGGTTCTGGCACGGCAGCTGAGCCTTTGGTTATTTCCTCTTCCTGGTGGGAAATGAGAGTTAAATTTGCCCGTCCAGACACCTCCAGCTAGTCTCTCATTGGTTCTCGCTATTCCTGTTCATCTTCCGCAGAAATTGCAAACTGGACCAAACAGGAGGTTAAAGGCGCTGACTCTCCAAGTGGGGAGACTGTTAGTAAAGCGTCTGGAATGTTGCACCCAAGTACCAGGGGAGAAAAACTGAGACATATTTGAACACATCTCCCGTTCACACGGTTGATCATACTCTGGGTTCCACATGCATGTTTTAGCTGAAGGAAGAATACCTTAAACCTGGAGAGTTGAGACCCGTGGAATGGGTACCATGCAATATGACTTCAAAGGGTCTTCATTTGCTCACCGAACCTCTCCAATCCTATCATTCCTGCATTTATGCCCCTGTACACATGCTTGATTCTCTTTCGGAGACATAGCAATCCATAGGTTTTAAGATACTTACTAGTCAAGTACATTCTTAGGCGTTTAATATGGGGTGTTGAGTCCATTTCATTGAGCAAGGAGTAGCTCTTGTCTATTCCATATTTGGCTTAAGGAACTTTATCTGTGCTCATTTCAATTTCTGGTTTTATGCAGTACCCCAACTCTCCTTTCCCCTTAAGCAAGCATAAGTTGGTTTTCTAAATTTGAGACCCTGTTCTGTTTTGGAATTCAGTTCCTGTGTAGCCAAGTTTACATTCCGTGTATTAGTGATATCTTATGATGTTTCTTTTTCTGTGTGCCTTATTTTAGTTAGAATCATCATACCTGAATCCACTGATTATGCTGCTACGGGCCTGATGACACAGATTTCATTGCTGTGTGATACTGCATTGTACGTAAGTACCACAAGTTCTTTATCCATTTTTCACTTTCTGCGATGTTGAACTTGTACTGTAAACGAGGTTCTTGTAAACAGAGGCGTCCCAAACTTTGGGGTGGCTGTGTCTTTTTGATTTTAATTTCCCTAAGCTATAGGACCATAAGTGGAAGTGCCCTAGGCTCTGTTGCTTTGTTTTTTAGATGTTTCAGGAAACACCATACACTTCTCCCGAGTGTCTGTTGGCAATTTACATCCCGCCCATCAGCATAACAAGGCTCCCAGTTCTCCATGGCCTGTCCTGCCTTTCTGGATTTTACATTTTTTTCAGATGGCCCTTTAGACCGTGGGGAAGTGAGACTTCATTGTAGTGCAGATTTCCTTTGCAAGCTTGCTTGGTTGGCCAAAAAGGGCGTATGCGTTTTTTCCTGAATATATTCAGGAAAAAACGCATACTCCCTTTTTGGCCAAGTGCATCATTGTGGACGTTCTGCCTCTTTTCCTATGCTTTCAATGCAATTCCAGTCTACCTCCTGAAATCGGTTTCCTGCAATTCTGCCCCGCATTCAAGTCCTCTTGGCAGCCTTACTTCAGTATATTTTTGGAGAATAGCTGTCATTTATAACTCTGCAGGTTTGTGAATTACAGTGCCCCTGAGCTCCTTTCTTCAACTCGCTTTCTTTTGAGCTGGCCGCAACACCGCAGGATGGCTTCAGGCCCTAATCTGGTTCCGGCACGGCACACTGAGCCTTTGGTTAATTTCTCTTCCAGGTGGGAAATGAGAGTTAAATTTGCCCGTCCAGACACCTCCAGCTAGTCTCTCATTGGTTCTCGCTATTCCTGTTCATCTTCCGCAGAAATTGCAAACTGGGCCAAACAGGAGGTTAAAGGGACTGACTCTCCAAGTCGGGAGAGTGTTAGTAAAGCGTCTGGAATGTTGCACCCGAGTACCAGGGTACGAAAACTGAGACATATTTGAACACGTGTGCCGATCACATGGTTGATCATACTCTAGGTTCCACATGCATGTTTTAGCTGAAGGAAGAATACCTTAAACCTGGGTAGTTGAAACCCGTGGAATGGGTACCATGCAATATGACTTCAAAGGGTTTTCATTTGCTCACCGAACCTCTCCAATCCTATCACTGCTGCGTTTATGCCCCTGTACACATGATTGATTCTCTTTCGGAGACATAGCAATCCATAGGTTTTAAGATACTTACTAGTCAGGTACATTCTTAGGCGTTTAATATGCGGTGTTGAGTCCATTTCGTTGAGCAAGGAGTAGCTCTTGTCTATTCCATATTTGGCTTAAGGAACTTTATCTGTGCTCATTTCGATCACTGGTTTTATGCAGCACCCCAACTAACCTTTACCCTTAAGCAAGCATAAGTTGGTTTTCTAAATTTGAGACCCTGTTCTGTTCTGTAATTCAGTTTTTTTGTAGCCAAGTTTACATTCCGTGTATTACTGATATCTTATGATGTTTCTTTTTCTGTGTGACTTATTTCAGTTAGAATCATCATACCTGAATCCACTCATTGTGCTGCTAAGGGCCTGATGATATAGATTTCATTGCTGAGTGATATTGCTTTGTAAGTAAATACCACAACTTCTTTATCCATTTTTCACTTTCTGCGATGTTGAACTTGTATTGTAAACGAGGTTCTTGTAAACAGAGGCGTCCCAAACTTTGGGGTGGCTGTGTCTTTTTGATTTTAATTTCCCTAAGCTATAGGACCATAAGTGGAAGTGCCCTAGGCTCTGTTGCTTTGTTTTTTAGATGTTTCAGGAAATACCATACACTTCTCCCGAGTGTCTGTTGGCAATTTACATCCCGCCCATCAGCATAACAAGGCTCACAGTTCTCCATGGCCTGTCCTGCCTTTCTGGATTTTACACTTTTTTCAGATGGCCCTTTTTACCGGGGGGAAGTGACACTTCATTGTAGTGCAGATTTCCTTTGCAAGCTTGCTTGGTTGGCCAAAAAGGGCGTATGCGTTTTTTCCTGAATATATTCAGGAAAAAACGCATACGCCCTTTTTGGCCAAGTGCATCATTGTGGACGTTCTGCCTCTTTTCCTATGCTTTCAATGCAATTCCAGTCTACCTCCTGAAATCGGTTTCCTGCAATTCTGCCCCGCTTTCAAGTCCTCTTGGCAGCCTTACTTCAGTATATTTTTGGACGATAGCTGTCATTTATAACTCTGCAGGTTTGTGAATTACAGTGCCCCTGAGCTCCTTTCTTCAACTCGCTTTCTTGTGACCTGGCCGCAACACCGCAGGATGGCTTCAGGCCCTAATCTGGTTCCGGCACGGCAGCTGAGCCTTTGGTTAATTCCTCTTCCTGGTGGGAAATGAGAGTTAAATTTGCCCGTCCAGACACCTCCAGCTAGTCTCTCATTGGTTCTCGCTATTCCTGTTCATCTTCTGCAGAAATTGCAAACTGGGCCAAACAGGAGGTTAAAGGCGCTGACTCTCCAAGTGGGGAGAGTGTTAGTAAAGCATCTGGAATGTTGCACCCAAGTACCAGGGTACGAAAACTGAGACATATTTGAACACGTGTGCCGATCACATGGTTGATCATACTCTAGGTTCCACATGCATGTTTTAGCTGAAGGAAGAATACCTTAAACCTGGGTAGTTGAAACCCGTGGAATGGGTACCATGCAATATGACTTCAAAGGGTCTTCATTTGCTCACCGAACCTCTCCAATCCTATCACTGCTGCGTTTATGCCCCTGTACACATGCTTGATTCTCTTTCGGAGACTTAGCAATCCATAGGTTTTAAGATACTTACTAGTCAGGTACATTCTTAGGCGTTTAATATGCGGTGTTGAGTCCATTTCGTTGAGCAAGGAGTAGCTCTTGTCTATTCCATATTTGGCTTAAGGAACTTTATCTGTGCTCATTTCAATCTCTGGTTTTATGCAGCACCCCAACTCACCTTTCCCCTTAAGCAAGCATAAGTTGGTTTTCTAAATTTGAGAACCTGTTCTGTTTTGGAATTCAGTTCCTGTGTCGCCAAGTTTACATTCCGTGTATTAGTGATATCTTATGATGTTTCTTTTGCTGTGTGACTTATTTCAGTTAGAATCATCGTACCTGAATCCACTCATTATGCTGCTATGGGCCTGATGACATAGATTTCATTGCTGAGTGATACTGCATTGTACGTAAGTACCACAAGTTCTTTATCCATTTTTCACTTTCTGTGATATTGAACTTGTACGGTAAACGAGGTTCTTGTAAACAGATGCGTCCCAAACTTTGGGGTGGCTGTGTCTTTTTGATTTTAATTTCCCTAAGCTATAGGACCATAAGTGGAAGTGCCCTAGGCTCTGTTGCTTTGTTTTTTAGATGTTTCAGGAAACACCATACACTTCTCCCGAGTGTCTGTTGGCAATTTACATCCCTCCCATCAGCATAACAAGGCTCCCAGTTCTCCATGGCCTGTCCTGCCTTTCTGGATTTTACACTTTTTTCAGATGGCCCTTTTGACCGGGGGGAAGTGAGACTTCATTGTAGTGCAGATTTCCTTTGCAAGTTTGCTTGGTTGTCCAAACAGGGCGTATGCGTTTTTTCCTGAATATATTCAGGAAAAAACGCATACACCCTGTATGGCCAAGTGCATCATTGTGGACGTTCTGCCTCTTTTCCTATGCTTTCAATGCAATTCCAGTCTACCTCCTGAAATCGGTTTCCTGCAATTCTGCCACGCTTTCAAGTCCTCTTGGCAGCCTTACTTCAGTATATTTTTGGACGACAGCTGTCATTTATAACTCTGCAGGTTTGTGAATTACAGTGCCCCTGAGCTCCTTTCTTCAACTCGCTTTCTTGTGAGCTGGCCGCAACACCGCAGGATGGCTTCAGGCCCTAATCTGGTTCCGGCACGGCACGCTGAGCCTTTGGGTATTTCCTCTTCCTGGTGGGAAATGAGAGTTAAATTTGCCCGTCCAGACACCTCCAGCTAGTCTCTCATTGGTTCTCGCTATTCCTGTTCATCTTCTGCAGAAATTGCAAACTGGGCCAAACAGGAGGTTAAAGGCGCTGACTCGCCAAGTGGGGAGAGTGTTAGTAAAGTGTCTGGAATGTTGCACCCGAGTACCAGGGGAGGAAAACTGAGACATATTTGAACACGTCTCCTGTTCACACGGTTGATCATACTCTGGGTTCCACATGCATGTTTTAGCTGAAGGAAGAATACCTTAAACCTGGGTAGTTGAAACCCGTGGAATGGATACCATGCAATATGACTTCAAAGGGTCTTCATTTGCTCACCGAACCTCTCCAATCCTATCACTGCTGCGTTTATGCCCCTGTACACACGCTTGATTCTCTTTTGGAGACATAGCAATCCATAGGTTTTAAGATACTTACTAGTCAGGTACATTCTTAGGCGTTTAATATGGGGTGTTGAGTCCATTTCGTTGAGCAAGGAGTAGCTCTTGTCTATTCCATATTTGGCTTAAGGAACTTTATCTGTGCTCATTTCAATCTCTGGTTTTATGCAGCACCCCAACTCACCTTTCCCCTTAAGCAAGCATAAGTTGGTTTTCTAAATTTGAGACCCTGTTCTGTTTTGGAATTCAGTTCCTGTGTAGCCAAGTTTACATTCCGTGTATTAGTGATATCTTATGATGTTTCTTTTTCTGTGTGACTTATTTCAGTTAGAATCATCGTACCTGAATCCACTCATTATGCTGCTACGGGCCTGATGACATAGATTTCATTGCTGAGTGATACTGCATTGTACGTAAGTACCACAAGTTCTTTATCCATTTTTCACTTTCTGTGATATTGAACTTGTACGGTAAACGAGGTTCTTGTAAACAGAGGCCTCCCAAACTTTGGGGTGGCTGTGTCTTTTTGATTTTAATTTCCCTAAGCTATAGGACCATAAGTGGAAGTGCCCTAGGCTCTGTTGCTTTGTTTTTTAGATGTTTCAGGAAACACCATACACTTCTCCCGAGTGTCTGTTGGCAATTTACATCCCGCCCATCAGCATAACAAGGCTCCCAGTTCTCCATGACCTGTCCTGCCTTTCTGGATTTTACACTTTTTTCATATGGCCCTTTTGACCGGGGGGAAGTGAGACTTCATTGTAGTGCAGATTTCCTTTGCAAGCTTGCTTGGTTGGCCAAAGAGGGCGTATGCGTTTTTTCCTGAATATATTCAGGAAAAAACGCATACGCCCTTTTTGGCCAAGTGCATCATTGTGGACGTTCTGCCTCTTTTCCTATGCTTTCAATGCAATTCCAGTCTACCTCCTGAAATCGGTTTCCTGCAATTCTGCCCCGCTTTCAAGTCCTCTTGGCAGCCTTACTTCAGTATATTTTTGGACGATAGCTGTCATTTATAACTCTGCAGGTTTGTGAATTACAGTGCCCCTGAGCTCCTTTCTTTAACTCGCTTTCTTTTGAGCTGGCCGCAACACCGCAGGATGGCTTCAGGCCCTAATCTGGTTCTGGCACGGCAGCTGAGCCTTTGGTTATTTCCTCTTCCTGGTGGGAAATGAGAGTTAAATTTGCCCGTCCAGACACCTCCAGCTAGTCTCTCATTGGTTCTCGCTATTCCTGTTCATCTTCCGCAGAAATTGCAAACTGGACCAAACAGGAGGTTAAAGGCGCTGACTCTCCAAGTGGGGAGACTGTTAGTAAAGCGTCTGGAATGTTGCACCCAAGTACCAGGGGAGAAAAACTGAGACATATTTGAACACGTCTCCCGTTCACACGGTTGATCATACTCTGGGTTCCACATGCATGTTTTAGCTGAAGGAAGAATACCTTAAACCTGGAGAGTTGAGACCCGTGGAATGGGTACCATGCAATATGACTTCAAAGGGTCTTCATTTGCTCACCGAACCTCTCCAATCCTATCATTCCTGCATTTATGCCCCTGTACACATGCTTGATTCTCTTTCGGAGACATAGCAATCCATAGGTTTTAAGATACTTACTAGTCAAGTACATTCTTAGGCGTTTAATATGGGGTGTTGAGTCCATTTCATTGAGCAAGGAGTAGCTCTTGTCTATTCCATATTTGGCTTAAGGAACTTTATCTGTGCTCATTTCAATCTCTGGTTTTATGCAGTACCCCAACTCTCCTTTCCCCTTAAGCAAGCATAAGTTGGTTTTCTAAATTTGAGACCCTGTTCTGTTTTGGAATTCAGTTCCTGTGTAGCCAAGTTTACATTCCGTGTATTAGTGATATCTTATGATGTTTCTTTTTCTGTGTGCCTTATTTTAGTTAGAATCATCGTACCTGAATCCAGTGATTATGCTGCTACGGGCCTGATGACACAGATTTCATTGCTGTGTGATACTGCATTGTACGTAAGTACCACAAGTTCTTTATCCATTTTTCACTTTCTGCGATGTTGAACTTGTACTGTAAACGAGGTTCTTGTAAACAGAGGCGTCCCAAACTTTGGGGTGGCTGTGTCTTTTTGATTTTAATTTCCCTAAGCTATAGGACCATAAGTGGAAGTGCCCTAGGCTCTGTTGCTTTGTTTTTTAGATGTTTCAGGAAACACCATACACTTCTCCCGAGTGTCTGTTGGCAATTTACATCCCGCCCATCAGCATAACAAGGCTCCCAGTTCTCCATGGCCTGTCCTGCCTTTCTGGATTTTACATTTTTTTCAGATGGCCCTTTTGACCGTGGGGAAGTGAGACTTCATTGTAGTGCAGATTTCCTTTGCAAGCTTGCTTGGTTGGCCAAAAAGGGCGTATGCGTTTTTTCCTGAATATATTCAGGAAAAAACGCATACGCCCTTTTTGGCCAAGTGCATCATTGTGGACGTTCTGCCTCTTTTCCTATGCTTTCAATGCAATTCCAGTCTACCTCCTGAAATCGGTTTCCTGCAATTCTGCCCCGCTTTCAAGTCCTCTTGGCAGCCTTACTTCAGTATATTTTTGGAGAATAGCTGTCATTTATAACTCTGCAGGTTTGTGAATTACAGTGCCCCTGAGCTCCTTTCTTCAACTCGCTTTCTTTTGAGCTGGCCGCAACACCGCAGGATGGCTTCAGGCCCTAATCTGGTTCCGGCACGGCACACTGAGCCTTTGGTTAATTTCTCTTCCAGGTGGGAAATGAGAGTTAAATTTGCCCGTCCAGACACCTCCAGCTAGTCTCTCATTGGTTCTCGCTATTCCTGTTCATCTTCCGCAGAAATTGCAAACTGGGCCAAACAGGAGGTTAAAGGGACTGACTCTCCAAGTCGGGAGAGTGTTAGTAAAGCGTCTGGAATGTTGCACCCGAGTACCAGGGTACGAAAACTGAGACATATTTGAACACGTGTGCCGATCACATGGTTGATCATACTCTAGGTTCCACATGCATGTTTTAGCTGAAGGAAGAATACCTTAAACCTGGGTAGTTGAAACCCGTGGAATGGGTACCATGCAATATGACTTCAAAGGGTTTTCATTTGCTCACCGAACCTCTCCAATCCTATCACTGCTGCGTTTATGCCCCTGTACACATGATTGATTCTCTTTCGGAGACATAGCAATCCATAGGTTTTAAGATACTTACTAGTCAGGTACATTCTTAGGCGTTTAATATGCGGTGTTGAGTCCATTTCGTTGAGCAAGGAGTAGCTCTTGTCTATTCCATATTTGGCTTAAGGAACTTTATCTGTGCTCATTTCGATCACTGGTTTTATGCAGCACCCCAACTAACCTTTACCCTTAAGCAAGCATAAGTTGGTTTTCTAAATTTGAGACCCTGTTCTGTTCTGTAATTCAGTTTTTTTGTAGCCAAGTTTACATTCCGTGTATTACTGATATCTTATGATGTTTCTTTTTCTGTGTGACTTATTTCAGTTAGAATCATCATACCTGAATCCACTCATTGTGCTGCTAAGGGCCTGATGATATAGATTTCATTGCTGAGTGATATTGCTTTGTAAGTAAATACCACAACTTCTTTATCCATTTTTCACTTTCTGCGATGTTGAACTTGTATTGTAAACGAGGTTCTTGTAAACAGAGGCGTCCCAAACTTTGGGGTGGCTGTGTCTTTTTGATTTTAATTTCCCTAAGCTATAGGACCATAAGTGGAAGTGCCCTAGGCTCTGTTGCTTTGTTTTTTAGATGTTTCAGGAAATACCATACACTTCTCCCGAGTGTCTGTTGGCAATTTACATCCCGCCCATCAGCATAACAAGGCTCACAGTTCTCCATGGCCTGTCCTGCCTTTCTGGATTTTACACTTTTTTCAGATGGCCCTTTTTACCGGGGGGAAGTGACACTTCATTGTAGTGCAGATTTCCTTTGCAAGCTTGCTTGGTTGGCCAAAAAGGGCGTATGCGTTTTTTCCTGAATATATTCAGGAAAAAACGCATACGCCCTTTTTGGCCAAGTGCATCATTGTGGACGTTCTGCCTCTTTTCCTATGCTTTCAATGCAATTCCAGTCTACCTCCTGAAATCGGTTTCCTGCAATTCTGCCCCGCTTTCAAGTCCTCTTGGCAGCCTTACTTCAGTATATTTTTGGACGATAGCTGTCATTTATAACTCTGCAGGTTTGTGAATTACAGTGCCCCTGAGCTCCTTTCTTCAACTCGCTTTCTTGTGACCTGGCCGCAACACCGCAGGATGGCTTCAGGCCCTAATCTGGTTCCGGCACGGCAGCTGAGCCTTTGGTTAATTCCTCTTCCTGGTGGGAAATGAGAGTTAAATTTGCCCGTCCAGACACCTCCAGCTAGTCTCTCATTGGTTCTCCCTATTCCTGTTCATCTTCTGCAGAAATTGCAAACTGGGCCAAACAGGAGGTTAAAGGCGCTGACTCTCCAAGTGGGGAGAGTGTTAGTAAAGCATCTGGAATGTTGCACCCAAGTACCAGGGTACGAAAACTGAGACATATTTGAACACGTGTGCCGATCACATGGTTGATCATACTCTAGGTTCCACATGCATGTTTTAGCTGAAGGAAGAATACCTTAAACCTGGGTAGTTGAAACCCGTGGAATGGGTACCATGCAATATGACTTCAAAGGGTCTTCATTTGCTCACCGAACCTCTCCAATCCTATCACTGCTGCGTTTATGCCCCTGTACACATGCTTGATTCTCTTTCGGAGACTTAGCAATCCATAGGTTTTAAGATACTTACTAGTCAGGTACATTCTTAGGCGTTTAATATGGGGTGTTGAGTCCATTTCGTTGAGCAAGGAGTAGCTCTTGTCTATTCCATATTTGGCTTAAGGAACTTTATCTGTGCTCATTTCAATCTCTGGTTTTATGCAGCACCCCAACTCACCTTTCCCCTTAAGCAAGCATAAGTTGGTTTTCTAAATTTGAGAACCTGTTCTGTTTTGGAATTCAGTTCCTGTGTCGCCAAGTTTACATTCCGTGTATTAGTGATATCTTATGATGTTTCTTTTGCTGTGTGACTTATTTCAGTTAGAATCATCGTACCTGAATCCACTCATTATGCTGCTATGGGCCTGATGACATAGATTTCATTGCTGAGTGATACTGCATTGTACGTAAGTACCACAAGTTCTTTATCCATTTTTCACTTTCTGTGATATTGAACTTGTACGGTAAACGAGGTTCTTGTAAACAGATGCGTCCCAAACTTTGGGGTGGCTGTGTCTTTTTGATTTTAATTTCCCTAAGCTATAGGACCATAAGTGGAAGTGCCCTAGGCTCTGTTGCTTTGTTTTTTAGATGTTTCAGGAAACACCATACACTTCTCCCGAGTGTCTGTTGGCAATTTACATCCCTCCCATCAGCATAACAAGGCTCCCAGTTCTCCATGGCCTGTCCTGCCTTTCTGGATTTTACACTTTTTTCAGATGTCCCTTTTGACCGGGGGGAAGTGAGACTTCATTGTAGTGCAGATTTCCTTTGCAAGTTTGCTTGGTTGTCCAAACAGGGCGTATGCGTTTTTTCCTGAATATATTCAGGAAAAAACGCATACGCCCTGTATGGCCAAGTGCATCATTGTGGACGTTCTGCCTCTTTTCCTATGCTTTCAATGCAATTCCAGTCTACCTCCTGAAATCGGTTTCCTGCAATTCTGCCACGCTTTCAAGTCCTCTTGGCAGCCTTACTTCAGTATATTTTTGGACGACAGCTGTCATTTATAACTCTGCAGGTTTTTGAACTACAGTGCCCCTGAGCTCCTTTCTTCAACTCACTTTCTTGTGACCTGGGCGCAACACCGCAGGATGGCTTCAGGCCCTTATCTGGTTCCGGCACGGCACACTGAGCCTTTGGTTAATTCCTCTTCCTGGTGGGAAATGAGAGTTAAATTTGCCCGTCCAGACACCTCCAGCTAGTCTCTCATTGGTTCTCACTATTCCTGTTCATCTTCTTCAGAAATTGCAAACTGGGCCAAACAGGAGGTTAAAGGGACTGACTCTCCAAGTCGGGAGAGTGTTAGTAAAGCATCTGGAATGTTGCACCCGAGTACCAGGGTACGAAAACTGAGACATATTTGAACACGTCTCCCGATCACATGGTTGATCATACTCTAGGTTCCACATGCATGTTTTAGCTGAAGGAAGAATACCTTAAACCTGGGTAGTTGAAACCCGTGGAATGGGTACCATGCAATATGACTTCAAAGGGTCTTCATTTGCTCACCGAACCTCTCCAATCCTATCACTGCTGCGTTTATGCCCCTATACACACGCTTGATTCTCTTTTGGAGACATAGCAATCCATAGGTTTTAAGATACTTACTAGTCACGTACATTCTTAGGCGTTTAATATGGGGTGTTGAGTCCATTTCGTTGAGCAAGGAGTAGCTCTTGTCTATTCCATATTTGGCTTAAGGAACTTTATCTGTGCTCATTTCAATCTCTGGTTTTATGCAACACCCCAAATCACCTTTCCCCTTAAGCAAGCATAAGTTGGTTTTCTAAATTTGAGAACCTGTTCTGTTTTGGAATTCAGTTCCTGTGTCGCCAAGTTTACATTCCGTGTATTAGTGATATCTTATGATGTTTCTTTTTCTGTGTGACTTATTTCAGTTAGAATCATCATACCTGAATCCACTCATTGTGCTGCTAAGGGCCTGATGACATAGATTTCATTGCTGAGTGATATTGCTTTGTAAGTAAATACCACAACTTCTTTATCCATTTTTCACTTTCTGCGATGTTGAACTTGTACTGTAAACGAGGTTCTTGTAAACAGAGGCGTCCCAAACTTTGGGGTGGCTGTGTCTTTTTGATTTTAATTTCCCTAAGCTATAGGACCATAAGTGGAAGTGCCCTAGGCTCTGTTGCTTTGTTTTTTAGATGTTTCAGGAAACACCATACACTTCTCCCGAGTGTCTGTTGGCAATTTACATCCCGCCCATCAGCATAAGAAGGCTCCCAGTTCTCCATGGCCTGTCCTGCCTTTCTGGATTTTACACTTTTTTCAGATGGCCCTTTTGACCGGGGGGAAGTGAGACTTCATTGTTGTGCAGATTTCCTTTGCAAGCTTGCTTGGTTGGCCAAAAAGGGCGTATGCGTTTTTTCCTGAATATATTCAGGAAAAAACGCATACGCCCTTTTTGGCCAAGTGCATCATTGTGGACGTTCTGCCTCTTTTCCTATGCTTTCAATGCAATTCCAGTCTACCTCCTGAAATCGGTTTCCTGCAATTCTGCCCCGCTTTCAAGTCCTCTTGGCAGCCTTACTTCAGTATATTTTTGGACGATAGCTGTCATTTATAACTCTGCAGGTTTGTGAATTACAGTGCCCCTGAGCTCCTTTCTTCAACTCGCTTTCTTGTGAGCTGGCCGCAACACCGCAGGATGGCTTCAGGCCCTAATCTGGTTCCGGCACGGCACGCTGAGCCTTTGGGTATTTCCTCTTCCTGGTGGGAAATGAGAGTTAAATTTGCCCGTCCAGACACCTTCAGCTAGTCTCTCATTGGTTCTCGCTATTCCTGTTCATCTTCTGCAGAAATTGCAAACTGGGCCAAACAGGAGGTTAAAGGCGCTGACTCGCCAAGTGGGGAGAGTGTTAGTAAAGTGTCTGGAATGTTGCACCCGAGTACCAGGGGAGGAAAACTGAGACATATTTGAACACGTCTCCTGTTCACACGGTTGATCATACTCTGGGTTCCACATGCATGTTTTAGCTGAAGGAAGAATACCTTAAACCTGGGTAGTTGAAACCCGTGGAATGGATACCATGCAATATGACTTCAAAGGGTCTTCATTTGCTCACCGAACCTCTCCAATCCTATCACTGCTGCGTTTATGCCCCTGTACACACGCTTGATTCTCTTTTGGAGACATAGCAATCCATAGGTTTTAAGATACTTACTAGTCAGGTACATTCTTAGGCGTTTAATATGGGGTGTTGAGTCCATTTCGTTGAGCAAGGAGTAGCTCTTGTCTATTCCATATTTGGCTTAAGGAACTTTATCTGTGCTCATTTCAATCTCTGGTTTTATGCAGCACCCCAACTCACCTTTCCCCTTAAGCAAGCATAAGTTGGTTTTCTAAATTTGAGACCCTGTTCTGTTTTGGAATTCAGTTCCTGTGTAGCCAAGTTTACATTCCGTGTATTAGTGATATCTTATGATGTTTCTTTTTCTGTGTGACTTATTTCAGTTAGAATCATCGTACCTGAATCCACTCATTATGCTGCTACGGGCCTGATGACATAGATTTCATTGCTGAGTGATACTGCATTGTACGTAAGTACCACAAGTTCTTTATCCATTTTTCACTTTCTGTGATATTGAACTTGTACGGTAAACGAGGTTCTTGTAAACAGAGGCCTCCCAAACTTTGGGGTGGCTGTGTCTTTTTGATTTTAATTTCCCTAAGCTATAGGACCATAAGTGGAAGTGCCCTAGGCTCTGTTGCTTTGTTTTTTAGATGTTTCAGGAAACACCATACACTTCTCCCGAGTGTCTGTTGGCAATTTACATCCCGCCCATCAGCATAACAAGGCTCCCAGTTCTCCATGACCTGTCCTGCCTTTCTGGATTTTACACTTTTTTCATATGGCCCTTTTGACCGGGGGGAAGTGAGACTTCATTGTAGTGCAGATTTCCTTTGCAAGCTTGCTTGGTTGGCCAAAAAGGGCGTATGCGTATTTTCCTGAATATATTCAGGAAAACACGCATACGCCCTTTTTGGCCAAGTGCATCATTGTGGACGTTCTGCCTCTTTTCCTATGCTTTCAATGCAATTCCAGTCTACCTCCTGAAATCGGTTTCCTGCAATTCTGCCCCGCTTTCAAGTCCTCTTGGCAGCCTTACTTCAGTATATTTTTGGACGATAGCTGTCATTTATAACTCTGCAGGTTTGTGAATTACAGTGCCCCTGAGCTCCTTTCTTCAACTCGCTTTCTTGTGACCTGGCCGCAACACCGCAGGATGGCTTCAGGCCCTAATCTGGTTCCGGCACGGCACGCTGAGCCTTTGGTTATTTCCTCTTCCTGGTGGGAAATGAGAGTTAAATTTGCCCGTCCAGACACCTCCAGCTAGTCTCTCATTGGTTCTCGCTATTCCTGTTCATCTTCCGCAGAAATTGCAAACTGGGCCAAACAGGAGGTTAAAGGCGCTGACTCTCCAAGTGGGGAGAGTGTTAGTAAAGCATCTGGAATGTTGCACCCGAGTACCAGGGGAGGAAAACTGAGACATATTTGAACACGTCTCCCGTTCACACGGTTGATCATACTCTGGGTTCCACATGCATGTTTTAGCTGAAGGAAGAATACCTTAAACCTGGGTAGTTGAAACCCGTGGAATGGGTACCATGCAATATGACTTCAAAGGGTCTTCATTTGCTCACCGAACCTCTCCAATCCTATCACTGCTGCGTTTATGCCCCTGTACACATGCTTGATTCTCTTTCGGAGACATAGCAATCCATAGGTTTTAAGATACTTACTAGTCAGGTACATTCTTAGGCGTTTAATATGCGGTGTTGAGTCCATTTCGTTGAGCAAGGAGTAGCTCTTGTCTATTCCATATTTGGCTTAAGGAACTTTATCTGTGCTCATTTCAATCTCTGGTTTTATGCAGCACCCCAACTCACCTTTCCCCTTAAGCAAGCATAAGTTGGTTTTCTAAATTTGAGACCCTGTTCTGTTCTGTAATTCAGTTCCTGTGTAGCCAAGTTTACATTCCGTGTATTAGTGATATCTTATGATGTTTCTTTTTCTGTGTGACTTATTTCAGTTAGAATCATCATACCTGAATCCACTCACTGTGCTGCTAAGGGCCTGATGACATAGATTTCATTGCTGAGTGATATTGCTTTGTAAGTAAATACCACAACTTCTTTATCCATTTTTCACTTTCTGCGATGTTGAACTTGTACTGTAAACGAGGTTCTTGTAAACAGAGGCGTCCCAAACTTTGGGGTGGCTGTGTCTTTTTGATTTTAATTTCCCTAAGCTATAGGACCATAAGTGGAAGTGCCCTAGGCTCTGTTGCTTTGTTTTTTAGATGTTTCAGGAAACACCATACACTTCTCCCGAGTGTCTGTTGGCAATTTACATCCCGCCCATCAGCATAACAAGGCTCCCAGTTCTCCATGGCCTTTCCTGCCTTTCTGGATTTTACACTTTTTTCAGATGGCCCTTTTGACCGGGGGGAAGTGAGACTTCATTGTAGTGCAGATTTCCTTTGCAAGCTTGCTTGGTTGGCCAAAAAGGGCGTATGCGTTTTTTCCTGAATATATTCAGGAAAAAACGCATACGCCCTTTTTGGCCAAGTGCATCATTGTGGACGTTCTGCCTCTTTTTCTATGCTTTCAATGCAATTCCATTCTACCTCCTGAAATCGGTTTCCTGCAATTCTGCCCCGCTTTCAAGTCCTCTTGGCAGCCTTACTTCAGTATATTTTTGGACGATAGCTGTCATTTATAACTCTGCAGGTTTGTGAATTACAGTGCCCCTGAGCTCCTTTCTTCAACTCGCTTTCTTGTGAGCTGGCCGCAACACCGCAGGATGGCTTCAGGCCCTAAACTGGTTCCGGCACGGCACGCTGAGCCTTTGGTTATTTCCTCTTCCTGGTGGGAAATGAGAGTTAAATTTGCCCGTCCAGACACCTCCAGCTAGTCTCTCATTGGTTCTCGCTATTCCTGTTCATCTTCCGCAGAAATTGCAAACTGGGCCAAACAGGAGGTTAAAGGCGCTGACTCTCCAAGTGGGGAGAGTGTTAGTAAAGCGTCTGGAATGTTGCACCCGAGTACCAGGGGAGGAAAACTGAGACATATTTGAACACGTCTCCCGTTCACATGGTTGATCATACTCTGGGTTCCACATGCATGTTTTAGCTGAAGGAAGAATACCTTAAACCTGGGTAGTTGAAACCCGTGGAATGGGTACCATGCAATATGACTTCAAAGGGTCTTCATTTGCTCACCGAACCTCTCCAATCCTATCACTGCTGCGTTTATGCCCCTGTACACATGCTTGATTCTCTTTCGGAGACATACCAATCCATAGGTTTTAAGATACTTACTAGTCAGGTACATTCTTAGGCGTTTAATATGCGGTGTTGAGTCCATTTCGTTGAGCAAGGAGTAGCTCTTGTCTATTCCATATTTGGCTTAAGGAACTTTATCTGTGCTCATTTCAATCTCTGGTTTTATGCAGCACCCCAACTCACCTTTCCCCTTAAGCAAGCATAAGTTGGTTTTCTAAATTTGAGACCCTGTTCTGTTCTGTAATTCAGTTCCTGTGTAGCCAAGTTTACATTCCGTGTATTAGTGATATCTTATGATGTTTCTTTTTCTGTGTGACTTATTTCAGTTAGAATCATCATACCTGAATCCACTCACTGTGCTGCTAAGGGCCTGATGACATAGATTTCATTGTTGAGTGATATTGCTTTGTAAGTAAATACCACAACTTCTTTATCCATTTTTCACTTTCTGCGATGTTGAACTTGTACTGTAAACGAGGTTCTTGTAAACAGAGGCGTCCCAAACTTTGGGGTGGCTGTGTCTTTTTGATTTTAATTTCCCTAAGCTATAGGACCATAAGTGGAAGTGCCCTAGGCTCTGTTGCTTTGTTTTTTAGATGTTTCAGGAAACACCATACACTTCTCCCGAGTGTCTGTTGGCAATTTACATCCCGCCCATCAGCATAAGAAGGCTCCCAGTTCTCCATGGCCTGTCCTGCCTTTCTGGATTTTACACTTTTTTCAGATGGCCCTTTTGACCGGGGGGAAGTGAGACTTCATTGTTGTGCAGATTTCCTTTGCAAGCTTGCTTGGTTGGCCAAAAAGGGCGTATGCGTTTTTTCCTGAATATATTCAGGAAAAAACGCATACGCCCTTTTTGGCCAAGTGCATCATTGTGGACGTTCTGCCTCTTTTCCTATGCTTTCAATGCAATTCCAGTCTACCTCCTGAAATCGGTTTCCTGCAATTCTGCCCCGCTTTCAAGTCCTCTTGGCAGCCTTACTTCAGTATATTTTTGGACGATAGCTGTCATTTATAACTCTGCAGGTTTGTGAATTACAGTGCCCCTGAGCTCCTTTCTTCAACTCGCTTTCTTGTGAGCTGGCCGCAACACCGCAGGATGGCTTCAGGCCCTAATCTGGTTCCGGCACGGCACGCTGAGCCTTTGGGTATTTCCTCTTCCTGGTGGGAAATGAGAGTTAAATTTGCCCGTCCAGACACCTTCAGCTAGTCTCTCATTGGTTCTCGCTATTCCTGTTCATCTTCTGCAGAAATTGCAAACTGGGCCAAACAGGAGGTTAAAGGCGCTGACTCGCCAAGTGGGGAGAGTGTTAGTAAAGTGTCTGGAATGTTGCACCCGAGTACCAGGGGAGGAAAACTGAGACATATTTGAACACGTCTCCTGTTCACACGGTTGATCATACTCTGGGTTCCACATGCATGTTTTAGCTCAAGGAAGAATACCTTAAACCTGGGTAGTTGAAACCCGTGGAATGGATACCATGCAATATGACTTCAAAGGGTCTTCATTTGCTCACCGAACCTCTCCAATCCTATCACTGCTGCGTTTATGCCCCTGTACACACGCTTGATTCTCTTTTGGAGACATAGCAATCCATAGGTTTTAAGATACTTACTAGTCAGGTACATTCTTAGGCGTTTAATATGGGGTGTTGAGTCCATTTCGTTGAGCAAGGAGTAGCTCTTGTCTATTCCATATTTGGCTTAAGGAACTTTATCTGTGCTCATTTCAATCTCTGGTTTTATGCAGCACCCCAACTCACCTTTCCCCTTAAGCAAGCATAAGTTGGTTTTCTAAATTTGAGACCCTGTTCTGTTTTGGAATTCAGTTCCTGTGTAGCCAAGTTTACATTCCGTGTATTAGTGATATCTTATGATGTTTCTTTTTCTGTGTGACTTATTTCAGTTAGAATCATCGTACCTGAATCCACTCATTATGCTGCTACGGGCCTGATGACATAGATTTCATTGCTGAGTGATACTGCATTGTACGTAAGTACCACAAGTTCTTTATCCATTTTTCACTTTCTGTGATATTGAACTTGTACGGTAAACGAGGTTCTTGTAAACAGAGGCCTTCCAAACTTTGGGGTGGCTGTGTCTTTTTGATTTTAATTTCCCTAAGCTATAGGACCATAAGTGGAAGTGCCCTAGGCTCTGTTGCTTTGTTTTTTAGATGTTTCAGGAAACACCATACACTTCTCCCGAGTGTCTGTTGGCAATTTACATCCCGCCCATCAGCATAACAAGGCTCCCAGTTCTCCATGACCTGTCCTGCCTTTCTGGATTTTACACTTTTTTCATATGGCCCTTTTGACCGGGGGGAAGTGAGACTTCATTGTAGTGCAGATTTCCTTTGGAAGCTTGCTTGGTTGGCCAAAAAGGGCGTATGCGTATTTTCCTGAATATATTCAGGAAAACACGCATACGCCCTTTTTGGCCAAGTGCATCATTGTGGACGTTCTGCCTCTTTTCCTATGCTTTCAATGCAATTCCAGTCTACCTCCTGAAATCGGTTTCCTGCAATTCTGCCCCGCTTTCAAGTCCTCTTGGCAGCCTTACTTCAGTATATTTTTGGACGATAGCTGTCATTTATAACTCTGCAGGTTTGTGAATTACAGTGCCCCTGAGCTCCTTTCTTCAACTCGCTTTCTTGTGACCTGGCCGCAACACCGCAGGATGGCTTCAGGCCCTAATCTGGTTCCGGCACGGCACGCTGAGCCTTTGGTTATTTCCTCTTCCTGGTGGGAAATGAGAGTTAAATTTGCCCGTCCAGACACCTCCAGCTAGTCTCTCATTGGTTCTCGCTATTCCTGTTCATCTTCCGCAGAAATTGCAAACTGGGCCAAACAGGAGGTTAAAGGCGCTGACTCTCCAAGTGGGGAGAGTGTTAGTAAAGCATCTGGAATGTTGCACCCGAGTACCAGGGGAGGAAAACTGAGACATATTTGAACACGTCTCCCGTTCACACGGTTGATCATACTCTGGGTTCCACATGCATGTTTTAGCTGAAGGAAGAATACCTTAAACCTGGGTAGTTGAAACCCGTGGAATGGGTACCATGCAATATGACTTCAAAGGGTCTTCATTTGCTCACCGAACCTCTCCAATCCTATCACTGCTGCGTTTATGCCCCTGTACACATGCTTGATTCTCTTTCGGAGACATAGCAATCCATAGGTTTTAAGATACTTACTAGTCAGGTACATTCTTAGGCGTTTAATATGCGGTGTTGAGTCCATTTCGTTGAGCAAGGAGTAGCTCTTGTCTATTCCATATTTGGCTTAAGGAACTTTATCTGTGCTCATTTCAATCTCTGGTTTTATGCAGCACCCCAACTCACCTTTCCCCTTAAGCAAGCATAAGTTGGTTTTCTAAATTTGAGACCCTGTTCTGTTCTGTAATTCAGTTCCTGTGTAGCCAAGTTTACATTCCGTGTATTAGTGATATCTTATGATGTTTCTTTTTCTGTGTGACTTATTTCAGTTAGAATCATCATACCTGAATCCACTCACTGTGCTGCTAAGGGCCTGATGACATAGATTTCATTGCTGAGTGATATTGCTTTGTAAGTAAATACCACAACTTCTTTATCCATTTTTCACTTTCTGCGATGTTGAACTTGTACTGTAAACGAGGTTCTTGTAAACAGAGGCGTCCCAAACTTTGGGGTGGCTGTGTCTTTTTGATTTTAATTTCCCTAAGCTATAGGACCATAAGTGGAAGTGCCCTAGGCTCTGTTGCTTTGTTTTTTAGATGTTTCAGGAAACACCATACACTTCTCCCGAGTGTCTGTTGGCAATTTACATCCCGCCCATCAGCATAACAAGGCTCCCAGTTCTCCATGGCCTTTCCTGCCTTTCTGGATTTTACACTTTTTTCAGATGGCCCTTTTGACCGGGGGGAAGTGAGACTTCATTGTAGTGCAGATTTCCTTTGCAAGCTTGCTTGGTTGGCCAAAAAGGGCGTATGCGTTTTTTCCTGAATATATTCAGGAAAAAACGCATACGCCCTTTTTGGCCAAGTGCATCATTGTGGACGTTCTGCCTCTTTTCCTATGCTTTCAATGCAATTCCAGTCTACCTCCTGAAATCGGTTTCCTGCAATTCTGCCCCGCTTTCAAGTCCTCTTGGCAGCCTTACTTCAGTATATTTTTGGACGATAGCTGTCATTTATAACTCTGCAGGTTTGTGAATTACAGTGCCCCTGAGCTCCTTTCTTCAACTCGCTTTCTTGTGACCTGGCCGCAACACCGCAGGATGGCTTCAGGCCCTAATCTGGTTCCGGCACGGCACGCTGAGCCTTTGGTTATTTCCTCTTCCTGGTGGGAAATGAGAGTTAAATTTGCCCGTCCAGACACCTCCAGCTAGTCTCTCATTGGTTCTCGCTATTCCTGTTCATCTTTCGCAGAAATTGCAAACTGGGCCAAACAGGAGGTTAAAGGCGCTGACTCTCCAAGTGGGGAGAGTGTTAGTAAAGCGTCTGGAATGTTGCACCCGAGTACCAGGGGAGGAAAACTGAGACATATTTGAACACGTCTCCCGTTCACACGGTTGATCATACTCTGGGTCCCACATGCATGTTTTAGCTGAAGGAAGAATACCTTAAACCTGGGTAGTTGAAACCCGTGGAATGGGTACCATGCAATATGACTTCAAAGGGTCTTCATTTGCTCACCGAACCTCTCCAATCCTATCACTGCTGCGTTTATGCCCCTGTACACATGCTTGATTCTCTTTCGGAGACATAGCAATCCATAGGTTTTAAGATACTTACTAGTCAGGTACATTCTTAGGCGTTTAATATGCGGTGTTGTGTCCATTTCGTTGAGCAAGGAGTAGTTCTTGTCTATTCCATATTTGGCTTAAGGAACTTTATCTGTGCTCATTTCAATCTCTGGTTTTATGCAGCACCCCAACTCACCTTTCCCCTTAAGCAAGCATAAGTTGGTTTTCTAAATTTGAGACCCTGTTCTGTTCTGTAATTCAGTTCCTGTGTAGCCAAGTTTACATTCCGTGTATTAGTGATATCTTATGATGTTTCTTTTTCTGTGTGACTTATTTCAGTTAGAATCATCATACCTGAATCCACTCATTGTGCTGCTAAGGGCCTGATGACATAGATTTCATTGCTGAGTGATATTGCTTTGTAAGTAAATACCACAACTTCTTTATCCATTTTTCACTTTCTGCGATGTTGAACTTGTACTGTAAACGAGGTTCTTGTAAACAGAGGCGTCCCAAACTTCGGGGTGGCTGTGTCTTTTTGATTTTAATTTCCCTAAGCTATAGGACCATAAGTGGAAGTGCCCTAGGCTCTGTTGCTTTGTTTTTTAGATGTTTCAGGAAACACCATACACTTCTCCCGAGTGTCTGTTGGCAATTTACATCCCGCCCATCAGCATAACAAGGCTCCCAGTTCTCCATGGCCTGTCCTGCCTTTCTGGATTTTACACTTTTTTCAGATGGCCCTTTTGACCGGGGGGAAGTGAGACTTCATTGTAGTGCAGATTTCCTTTGCAAGCTTGCTTGGTTGGCCAAAAAGGGCGTATGCGTTTTTTCCTGAATATATTCAGGAAAAAACGCATACGCCCTTTTTGGCCAAGTGCATCATTGTGGACGTTCTGCCTCTTTTTCTATGCTTTCAATGCAATTCCATTCTACCTCCTGAAATCGGTTTCCTGCAATTCTGCCCCGCTTTCAAGTCCTCTTGGCAGCCTTACTTCAGTATATTTTTGGACGATAGCTGTCATTTATAACTCTGCAGGTTTGTGAATTACAGTGCCCCTGAGCTCCTTTCTTCAACTCGCTTTCTTGTGAGCTGGCCGCAACACCGCAGGATGGCTTCAGGCCCTAAACTGGTTCCGGCACGGCACGCTGAGCCTTTGGTTATTTCCTCTTCCTGGTGGGAAATGAGAGTTAAATTTGCCCGTCCAGACACCTCCAGCTAGTCTCTCATTGGTTCTCGCTATTCCTGTTCATCTTCCGCAGAAATTGCAAACTGGGCCAAACAGGAGGTTAAAGGCGCTGACTCTCCAAGTGGGGAGAGTGTTAGTAAAGCGTCTGGAATGTTGCACCCGAGTACCAGGGGAGGAAAACTGAGACATATTTGAACACGTCTCCCGTTCACATGGTTGATCATACTCTGGGTTCCACATGCATGTTTTAGCTGAAGGAAGAATACCTTAAACCTGGGTAGTTGAAACCCGTGGAATGGGTACCATGCAATATGACTTCAAAGGGTCTTCATTTGCTCACCGAACCTCTCCAATCCTATCACTGCTGCGTTTATGCCCCTGTACACATGCTTGATTCTCTTTCGGAGACATACCAATCCATAGGTTTTAAGATACTTACTAGTCAGGTACATTCTTAGGCGTTTAATATGCGGTGTTGAGTCCATTTCGTTGAGCAAGGAGTAGCTCTTGTCTATTCCATATTTGGCTTAAGGAACTTTATCTGTGCTCATTTCAATCTCTGGTTTTATGCAGCACCCCAACTCACCTTTCCCCTTAAGCAAGCATAAGTTGGTTTTCTAAATTTGAGACCCTGTTCTGTTCTGTAATTCAGTTCCTGTGTAGCCAAGTTTACATTCCGTGTATTAGTGATATCTTATGATGTTTCTTTTTCTGTGTGACTTATTTCAGTTAGAATCATCATACCTGAATCCACTCACTGTGCTGCTAAGGGCCTGATGACATAGATTTCATTGTTGAGTGATATTGCTTTGTAAGTAAATACCACAACTTCTTTATCCATTTTTCACTTTCTGCGATGTTGAACTTGTACTGTAAACGAGGTTCTTGTAAACAGAGGCGTCCCAAACTTTGGGGTGGCTGTGTCTTTTTGATTTTAATTTCCCTAAGCTATAGGACCATAAGTGGAAGTGCCCTAGGCTCTGTTGCTTTGTTTTTTAGATGTTTCAGGAAACACCATACACTTCTCCCGAGTGTCTGTTGGCAATTTACATCCCGCCCATCAGCATAACAAGGCTCCCAGTTCTCCATGGCCTTTCCTGCCTTTCTGGATTTTACACTTTTTTCAGATGGCCCTTTTGACCGGGGGGAAGTGAGACTTCATTGTAGTGCAGATTTCCTTTGCAAGCTTGCTTGGTTGGCCAAAAAGTGCGTATGCGTTTTTTCCTGAATATATTCAGGAAAAAACGCATACGCCCTTTTTGGCCAAGTGCATCATTGTGGACGTTCTGCCTCTTTTCCTATGCTTTCAATGCAATTCCAGTCTACCTCCTGAAATCGGTTTCCTGCAATTCTGCCCCGCTTTCAAGTCCTCTTGGCAGCCTTACTTCAGTATATTTTTGGACGATAGCTGTCATTTATAACTCTGCAGGTTTGTGAATTACAGTGCCCCTGAGCTCCTTTCTTCAACTCGCTTTCTTGTGAGCTGGCCGCAACACCGCAGGATGGCTTCAGGCCCTAATCTGGTTCCGGCACGGCACGCTGAGCCTTTGGTTATTTCCTCTTCCTGGTGGGAAATGAGAGTTAAATTTGCCCGTCCAGACACCTCCAGCTAGTCTCTCATTGGTTCTCGCTATTCCTGTTCATCTTCCGCAGAAATTGCAAACTGGGCCAAACAGGAGGTTAAAGGCGCTGACTCTCCAAGTGGGGAGAGTGTTAGTAAAGCGTCTGGAATGTTGCACCCGAGTACCAGGGGAGGAAAACTGAGACATATTTGAACACGTCTCCCGTTCACACGGTTGATCATACTCTGGGTCCCACATGCATGTTTTAGCTGAAGGAAGAATACCTTAAACCTGGGTAGTTGAAACCCGTGGAATGGGTACCATGCAATATGACTTCAAAGGGTCTTCATTTGCTCACCGAACCTCTCCAATCCTATCACTGCTGCGTTTATGCCCCTGTACACATGCTTGATTCTCTTTTGGAGACATAGCAATCCATAGGTTTTAAGATACTTACTAGTCAGGTACATTCTTAGGCGTTTAATATGCGGTGTTGAGTCCATTTCGTTGAGCAAGGAGTAGTTCTTGTCTATTCCATATTTGGCTTAAGTAACTTTATCTGTGCTCATTTCAATCTCTGGTTTTATGCAGCACCCCAACTCACCTTTCCCCTTAAGCAAGCATAAGTTGGTTTTCTAAATTTGAGACCCTGTTATGTTCTGTAATTCAGTTCCTGTGTAGCCAAGTTTACATTCCGTGTATTAGTGATATCTTATGATGTTTCTTTTTCTGTGTGACTTATTTCAGTTAGAATCATCATACCTGAATCCACTCATTGTGCTGCTAAGGGCCTGATGACATAGATTTCATTGCTGAGTGATATTGCTTTGTAAGTAAATACCACAACTTCTTTATCCATTTTTCACTTTCTGCGATGTTGAACTTGTACTGTAAACGAGGTTCTTGTAAACAGGGGCGTCCCAAACTTCGGGGTGGCTGTGTCTTTTTGATTTTAATTTCCCTAAGCTATAGGACCATAAGTGGAAGTGCCCTAGGCTCTGTTGCTTTGTTTTTTAGATGTTTCAGGAAACACCATACACTTCTCCCGAGTGTCTGTTGGCAATTTACATCCCGCCCATCAGCATAACAAGGCTCCCAGTTCTCCATGGCCTGTCCTGCCTTTCTGGATTTTACACTTTTTTCAGATGGCCCTTTTGACCGGGGGGAAGTGAGACTTCATTGTAGTGCAGATTTCCTTTGCAAGCTTGCTTGGTTGGCCAAAAAGGGCGTATGCGTTTTTTCCTGAATATATTCAGGAAAAAACGCATACGCCCTTTTTGGCCAAGTGCATCATTGTGGACGTTCTGCCTCTTTTCCTATGCTTTCAATGCAATTCCAGTCTACCTCCTGAAATCGGTTTCCTGCAATTCTGCCCCGCTTTCAAGTCCTCTTGGCAGCCTTACTTCAGTATATTTTTGGACGATAGCTGTCATTTATAACTCTGCAGGTTTGTGAATTACAGTGCCCCTGAGCTCCTTTCTTCAACTCGCTTTCTTGTGACCTGGCCGCAACACCGCAGGATGGCTTCAGGCCCTAATCTGGTTCCGGCACGGCACGCTGAGCGTTTGGTTATTTCCTCTTCCTGGTGGGAAATGAGAGTTAAATTTGCCCGTCCAGACACCTCCAGCTAGTCTCTCATTGGTTCTCGCTATTCCTGTTCATCTTCCGCAGAAATTGCAAACTGGGCCAAACAGGAGGTTAAAGGCGCTGACTCTCCAAGTGGGGAGAGTGTTAGTAAAGCGTCTGGAATGTTGCACCCGAGTACCAGGGGAGGAAAACTGAGACACATTTGAACACGTCTCCCGTTCACACCGTTGATCATACTCTGGGTCCCACATGCATGTTTTAGCTGAAGGAAGAATACCTTAAACCTGGGTAGTTGAAACCCGTGGAATGGGTACCATGCAATATGACTTCAAAGGGTCTTCATTTGCTCACCGAACCTCTCCAATCCTATCACTGCTGCGTTTATGCCCCTGTACACATGCTTGATTCTCTTTCGGAGACATAGCAATCCATAGGTTTTAAGATACTTACTAGTCAGGTACATTCTTAGGCGTTTAATATGCGGTGTTGAGTCCATTTCGTTGAGCAAGGAGTAGTTCTTGTCTATTCCATATTTGGCTTAAGTAACTTTATCTGTGCTCATTTCAATCTCTGGTTTTATGCAGCACCCCAACTCACCTTTCCCCTTAAGCAAGCATAAGTTGGTTTTCTAAATTTGAGACCCTGTTCTGTTCTGTAATTCAGTTCCTGTGTAGCCAAGTTTACATTCCATGTATTAGTGATATCTTATGATGTTTCTTTTTCTGTGTGACTTATTTCAGTTAGAATCATCATACCTGAATCCACTCATTGTGCTGCTAAGGGCCTGATGACATAGATTTCATTGCTGAGTGATATTGCTTTGTAAGTAAATACCACAACTTCTTTATCCATTTTTCACTTTCTGCGATGTTGAACTTGTACTGTAAACGAGGTTCTTGTAAACAGAGGCGTCCCAAACTTCGGGGTGGCTGTGTCTTTTTGATTTTAATTTCCCTAAGCTATAGGACCATAAGTGGAAGTGCCCTAGGCTCTGTTGCTTTGTTTTTTAGATGTTTCAGGAAACACCATACACTTCTCCCGAGTGTCTGTTGGCAATTTACATCCCGCCCATCAGCATAACAAGGCTCCCAGTTCTCCATGACCTGTCCTGCCTTTCTGGATTTTACACTTTTTTCAGATGGCCCTTTTGACCGGGGGGAAGTGAGACTTCATTGTAGTGCAGATTTCCTTTGCAAGCTTGCTTGGTTGGCCAAAAAGGGCGTATGCGTTTTTTCCTGAATATATTCAGGAAAAAACGCATACGCCCTTTTTGGCCAAGTGCATCATTGTGGACGTTCTGCCTCTTTTCCTATGCTTTCAATGCAATTCCAGTCTACCTCCTGAAATCGGTTTCCTGCAATTCTGCCCCGCTTTCAAGTCCTCTTGGCAGCCTTACTTCAGTATATTTTTGGACGATAGCTGTCATTTATAACTCTGCAGGTTTGTGAATTACAGTACCCCTGAGCTCCTTTCTTCAACTCGCTTTCTTGTGACCTGGCCGCAACACCGCAGGATGGCTTCAGGCCCTAATCTGGTGCCGGCACGGCACGCTGAGCCTTTGGTTATTTCCTCTTCCTGGTGGGAAATGAGAGTTAAATTTGCCCGTCCAGACACCTCCAGCTAGTCTCTCATTGGTTCTCGCTATTCCTGTTCATCTTCCACAGAAATTGCAAACTGGGCCAAACAGGAGGTTAAAGGCGCTGACTCTCCAAGTGGGGAGAGTGTTAGTAAAGCGTCTGGAATGTTGCACCCGAGTACCAGGGGAGGAAAACTGAGACATATTTGAACACGTCTCCCGTTCACACGGTTGATCATACTCTGGGTCCCACATGCATGTTTTAGCTGAAGGAAGAATACCTTAAACCTGGGTAGTTGAAACCCGTGGAATGGGTACCATGCAATATGACTTCAAAGGGTCTTCATCTGCTCACCGAACCTCTCCAATCCTATCACTGCTGCGTTTATGCCCCTGTACACATGCTTGATTCTCTTTCGGAGACATAGCAATCCATAGGTTTTAAGATACTTACTAGTCAGGTACATTCTTAGGCGTTTAATATGCGGTGTTGAGTCCATTTCGTTGAGCAAGGAGTAGTTCTTGTCTATTCCATATTTGGCTTAAGGAACTTTATCTGTGCTCATTTCAATCTCTGGTTTTATGCAGCACCCCAACTCACCTTTCCCCTTAAGCAAGCATAAGTTGGTTTTCTAAATTTGAGACCCTGTTCTGTTCTGTAATTCAGTTCCTGTGTAGCCAAGTTTACATTCCGTGTATTAGTGATATCTTATGATGTTTCTTTTTCTGTGTGACTTATTTCAGTTAGAATCATGATACCTGAATCCACTCATTGTGCTGCTAAGGGCCTGATGACATAGATTTAATTGCTGAGTGATATTGCTTTGTAAGTAAATACCACAACTTCTTTATCCATTTTTCACTTTCTGCGATATTGAACTTGTACTGTAAACGAGGTTCTTGTAAACAGAGGCGTCCCAAACTTTGGGGTGGCTGTGTCTTTTTGATTTTAATTTCCCTAAGCTATAGGACCATAAGTGGAAGTGCCCTAGGCTCTGTTGCTTTGTTTTTTAGATGTTTCAGGAAACACCATACACTTCTCCCGAGTGTCTGTTGGCAATTTACATCCCGCCCATCAGCATAACAAGGGTCCCAGTTCTCCATGGCCTGTCCTGCCTTTCTGGATTTTACACTTATTTCAGATGGCCGTTTTGACCGGGGGGAAGTGAGACTTCATTGTAGTGCAGATTTCCTTTGCAAGCTTGCTTGGTTGGCCAAAAAGGGCGTATGCGTTTTTTCCTGAATATATTCAGGAAAAAACGCATACGCCCTTTTTGGCCAAGTGCATCATTGTGGACGTTCTGCCTCTTTTCCTATGCTTTCAATGCAATTCCAGTCTACCTCCTGAAATCGGTTTCCTGCAATTCTGCCCCGCTTTCAAGTCCTCTTGGCAGCCTTACCTCAGTATATTTTTGGACGATAGCTGTTATTTATAACTCTGCAGGTTTGTGAATTACAGTGCCCCTGAGCTCCTTTCTTCAACTCGCTTTCTTTTGAGCTGGCCGCAACACCGCAGGATGGCTTCAGGCCATAATCTGGTTCCGGCACGGCACGCTGAGCCTTTGGGTATTTCCTCTTCCTGGTGGGAAATGAGAGTTAAATTTGCCCGTCCAGACACCTCCAGCTAGTCTCTCATTGGTTCTCCCTATTCCTGTTCATCTTCCGCCGAAATTGCAAACTGGGCCAAACAGGAGGTTAAAGGCGCTGACTCTCCAAGTGGGGAGAGTGTTAGTAAAGCGTCTGGAATGTTGCACCCGAGTACCAGGGGAGGAAAACTGAGACATATTTGAACACGTCTCCCGTTCACACGGTTGATCATACTCTGGGTTCCACATGCATGTTTTAGCTGAAGGAAGAATACCTTAAACCTGGAGAGTTGAGACCCGTGTAATGGGTACCATGCAATATGACTTCAAAGGGTCTTCATTTGCTCACCGAACCTCTCTAATCCTATCACTGCTGCGTTTATGCCCCTGTACACATTCTTGATTCTCTTTCAGAGACACAGCAATCCATAGGTTTTAAGATACTTACTAGTCAGGTATATTCTTAGGCGTTTCATATGCGGTGTTGAGTCCATTTCGTTGAGCAAGGAGTAGCTCTTGTCTATTCCATATTTGGCTTAAGGAACTTTATCTGTGCTCATTTCAATCTCTGGTTTTATGCAGCACCCCAACTCACCTTTCCCCTTAAGCAAGCATAAGTTGGTTTTCTAAATTTGAGACCCTGTTCTGTTTTGGAATTCAGTTCCTGTGTAGCCAAGTTTACATTCCGTGTATTAGTGATATCTTATGATGTTTCTTTTTCTGTGTGACTTATTTCAGTTAGAATCATCATACCTGAATCCACTCATTGTGCTGCTAAGGGCCTGATGACATAGATTTCATTGCTGAGTGATATTGCTTTGTAAGTAAATACCACAACTTCTTTATCCATTTTTCACTTTCTGCGATGTTGAACTTGTACTGTAAACGAGGTTCTTGTAAACAGAGGCGTCCCAAACTTCGGGGTGGCTGTGTCTTTTTGATTTTAATTTCCCTAAGCTATAGGACCATAAGTGGAAGTGCCCTAGGCTCTGTTGCTTTGTTTTTTAGATGTTTCAGGAAACACCATACACTTCTCCCGAGTGTCTGTTGGCAATTTACATCCCGCCCATCAGCATAACAAGGCTCCCAGTTCTCCATGGCCTTTCCTGCCTTTCTGGATTTTACACTTTTTTCAGATGGCCCTTTTGACCGGGGGGAAGTGAGACTTCATTGTAGTGCAGATTTCCTTTGCAAGCTTGCTTGGTTGGCCAAAAAGGGCGTATGCGTTTTTTCCTGAATATATTCAGGAAAAAACGCATACGCCCTTTTTGGCCAAGTGCATCATTGTGGACGTTCTGCCTCTTTTCCTATGCTTTCAATGCAATTCCAGTCTACCTCCTGAAATCGGTTTCCTGCAATTCTGCCCCGCTTTCAAGTCCTCTTGGCAGCCTTACTTCAGTATATTTTTGGACGATAGCTGTCATTTATAACTCTGCAGGTTTGTGAATTACAGTGCCCCTGAGCTCCTTTCTTCAACTCGCTTTCTTGTGAGCTGGCCGCAACACCGCAGGATGGCTTCAGGCCCTAATCTGGTTCCGGCACGGCACGCTGAGCCTTTGGTTATTTCCTCTTCCTGGTGGGAAATGAGAGTTAAATTTGCCCGTCCAGACACCTCCAGCTAGTCTCTCATTGGTTCTCGCTATTCCTGTTCATCTTCCGCAGAAATTGCAAACTGGGCCAAACAGGAGGTTAAAGGCGCTGACTCTCCAAGTGGGGAGAGTGTTAGTAAAGCGTCTGGAATGTTGCACCCGAGTACCAGGGGAGGAAAACTGAGACATATTTGAACACGTCTCCCGTTCACACGGTTGATCATACTCTGGGTCCCACATGCATGTTTTAGCTGAAGGAAGAATACCTTAAAACTGGGTAGTTGAAACCCGTGGAATGGGTACCATGCAATATGACTTCAAAGGGTCTTCATTTGCTCACCGAACCTCTCCAATCCTATCACTGCTGCATTTATGCCCCTGTACACATGCTTGATTCTCTTTCGGAGACATAGCAATCCATAGGTTTTAAGATACTTACTAGTCAGGTACATTCTTAGGCGTTTAATATGCGGTGTTGAGTCCATTTCGTTGAGCAAGGAGTAGTTCTTGTCTATTCCATATTTGGCTTAAGGAACTTTATCTGTGCTCATTTCAATCTCTGGTTTTATGCAGCACCCCAACTCACCTTTCCCCTTAAGCAAGCATAAGTTGGTTTTCTAAATTTGAGACCCTGTTCTGTTCTGTAATTCAGTTCCTGTGTAGCCAAGTTTACATTCCGTGTATTAGTGATATCTTATGATGTTTCTTTTTCTGTGTGACTTATTTCAGTTAGAATCATCGTACCTGAATCCACTCATTATGCTGCTACGGGCCTGATGACATAGATTTCATTGCTGAGTGATACTGCATTGTATGTAAGTACCACAAGTTCATATCCATTTTTCACTTTCTGTGATATTGAACTTGTACGGTAAACGAGGTTCTTGTAAACAGAGGCGTCCCAAACTTTGGGGTGGCTGTGTCTTTTTGATTTTAATTTCCCTAAGCTATAGGACCATAAGTGGAAGTGCCCTAGGCTCTGTTGCTTTGTTTTTTAGATGTTTCAGGAAACACCATACACTTCTCCCGAGTGTCTGTTGGCAATTTACATCCCGCCCATCAGCATAACAAGGCTCCCAGTTCTCCATGACCTGTCCTGCCTTTCTGGATTTTACACTTTTTTCATATGGCCCTTTTGACCGGGGGGAAGTGAGACTTTATTGTAGTGCAGATTTCCTTTGCAAGCTTGCTTGGTTGGCCAAAAAGGGCGTATGCGTATTTTCCTGAATATATTCAGGAAAACACGCATACGCCCTTTTTGGCCAAGTGCATCATTGTGGACGTTCTGCCTCTTTTCCTATGCTTTAAATGCAATTCCAGTCTACCTCCTGAAATCGGTTTCCTGCAATTCTGCCCCGCTTTCAAGTCCTCTTGGCAGTCTTACTTCAGTATATTTTTGGACGATAGCTGTCATTTATAACTCTGCAGGTTTGTGAATTACAGTGCCCCTGAGCTCCTTTCTTCAACTCGCTTTCTGGTGAGCTGGCCGCAACACCGCAGGATGGCTTCAGGCCCTAATCTGGTTCCGGCACGGCACGCTGTGCCTTTGGTTATTTCCTATTCCTGGTGGGAAATGAGAGTTAAATTTGCCCGTCCAGACACCTCCAGCTAGTCTCTCATTGGTTCTCGCTATTCCTGTTCATCTTCCGCAGAAATTGCAAACTGGGCCAAACAGGAGGTTAAAGGCGCTGACTCTCCAAGTGGGGAGAGTGTTAGTAAAGCGTCTGGAATGTTGCACCTGAGTACCAGGGGAGGAAAACTGAGACATATTTGAACACGTCTCCCGTTCACACGGTTGATCATACTCTGGGTTCCACATGCATGTTTTAGCTGAAGGAAGAATACCTTAAACCTGGGTAGTTGAAACCCGTGGAATGGGTACCATGCAATATGACTTCAAAGGGTCTTCATTTGCTCACCGAACCTCTCCAATCCTATCACTGCTGCGTTTATGCCCCTGTACACATGCTTGATTCTCTTTCGGAGACATAGCAATCCATAGGTTTTAAGATACTTACTAGTCAGGTACATTCTTAGGCGTTTAATATGCGGTGTTGAGTCCATTTCGTTGAGCAAGGAGTAGCTCTTGTCTATTCCATATTTGGCTTAAGGAACTTTATCTGTGCTCATTTCAATCTCTGGTTTTATGCAGCACCCCAACTCACCTTTCCCCTTAAGCAAGCATAAGTTGGTTTTCTAAATTTGAGACCCTGTTCTGTTTTGGAATTCAGTTCCTGTGTAGCCAAGTTTACATTCCGTGTATTAGTGATATCTTATGATGTTTCTTTTTCTGTGTGACTTATTTCAGTTAGAATCATCATACCTGAATCCACTCATTGTGCTGCTAAGGGCCTGATGACATAGATTTCATTGCTGAGTGATATTGCTTTGTAAGTAAATACCACAACTTCTTTATCCATTTTTCACTTTCTGCGATGTTGAACTTGTACTGTAAACGAGGTTCTTGTAAACAGAGGCGTCCCAAACTTCGGGGTGGCTGTGTCTTTTTGATTTTAATTTCCCTAAGCTATAGGACCATAAGTGGAAGTGCCCTAGGCTCTGTTGCTTTGTTTTTTAGATGTTTCAGGAAACACCATACACTTCTCCCGAGTGTCTGTTGGCAATTTACATCCCGCCCATCAGCATAACAAGGCTCCCAGTTCTCCATGGCCTGTCCTGCCTTTCTGGATTTTACACTTTTTTCAGATGGCCCTTTTGACCGGGGGGAAATGAGACTTCATTGTAGTGCAGATTTCCTTTGCAAGCTTGCTTGGTTGGCCAAAAAGGGCGTATGCGTTTTTTCCTGAATATATTCAGGAAAAAACGCATACGCCCTTTTTGGCCAAGTGCATCATTGTGGACGTTCTGCCTCTTTTTCTATGCTTTCAATGCAATTCCAGTCTACCTCCTGAAATCGGTTTCCTGCAATTCTGCCCCGCTTTCAAGTCCTCTTGGCAGCCTTACTTCAGTATATTTTTGGACGATAGCTGTCATTTATAACTCTGCAGGTTTGTGAATTACAGTGCCCCTGAGCTCCTTTCTTCAACTCGCTTTCTTGTGAGCTGGCCGCAACACCGCAGGATCGCTTCAGGCCCTAATCTGGTTCCGGCACGGCACGCTGAGCCTTTGGTTATTTCCTCTTCCTGGTGGGAAATGAGAGTTAAATTTGCCCGTCCAGACACCTCCAGCTAGTCTCTCATTGGTTCTCGCTATTCCTGTTCATCTTTCGCAGAAATTGCAAACTGGGCCAAACAGGAGGTTAAAGGCGCTGACTCTCCAAGTGGGGAGAGTGTTAGTAAAGCGTCTGGAATGTTGCACCCGAGTACCAGGGGAGGAAAACTGAGACATATTTGAACACGTCTCCCGTTCACACGGTTGATCATACTCTGGGTCCCACATGCATGTTTTAGCTGAAGGAAGAATACCTTAAACCTGGGTAGTTGAAACCCGTGGAATGGGTACCATGCAATATGACTTCAAAGGGTCTTCATTTGCTCACCGAACCTCTCCAATCCTATCACTGCTGCGTTTATGCCCCTGTACACATGCTTGATTCTCTTTCGGAGACATAGCAATCCATAGGTTTTAAGATACTTACTAGTCAGGTACATTCTTAGGCGTTTAATATGCGGTGTTGAGTCCATTTCGTTGAGCAAGGAGTAGTTCTTGTCTATTCCATATTTGGCTTAAGGAACTTTATCTGTGCTCATTTCAATCTCTGGTTTTATGCAGCACCCCAACTCACCTTTCCCCTTAAGCAAGCATAAGTTGGTTTTCTAAATTTGAGACCCTGTTCTGTTCTGTAATTCAGTTCCTGTGTAGCCAAGTTTACATTCCGTGTATTAGTGATATCTTATGATGTTTCTTTTTCTGTGTGACTTATTTCAGTTAGAATCATCGTACCTGAATCCACTCATTATGCTGCTACGGGCCTGATGACATAGATTTCATTGCTGAGTGATACTGCATTGTATGTAAGTACCACAAGTTCTTTATCCATTTTTCACTTTCTGTGATATTGAACTTGTACGGTAAACGAGGTTCTTGTAAACAGAGGCGTCCCAAACTTTGGGGTGGCTGTGTCTTTTTGATTTTAATTTCCCTAAGCTATAGGACCATAAGTGGAAGTGCCCTAGGCTCTGTTGCTTTGTTTTTTAGATGTTTCAGGAAACACCATACACTTCTCCCGAGTGTCTGTTGGCAATTTACATCCCGCCCATCAGCATAACAAGGCTCCCAGTTCTCCATGACCTGTCCTGCCTTTCTGGATTTTACACTTTTTTCATATGGCCCTTTTGACCGGGGGGAAGTGAGACTTCATTGTAGTGCAGATTTCCTTTGCAAGCTTGCTTGGTTGGCCAAAAAGTGCGTATGCGTATTTTCCTGAATATATTCAGGAAAACACGCATACGCCCTTTTTGGCCAAGTGCATCATTGTGGACGTTCTGCCTCTTTTCCTATGCTTTCAATGCAATTCCAGTCTACCTCCTGAAATCGGTTTCCTGCAATTCTGCCCCGCTTTCAAGTCCTCTTGGCAGTCTTACTTCAGTATATTTTTGGACGATAGCTGTCATTTATAACTCTGCAGGTTTGTGAATTACAGTGCCCCTGAGCTCCTTTCTTCAACTCGCTTTCTGGTGAGCTGGCCGCAACACCGCAGGATGGCTTCAGGCCCTAATCTGGTTCCGGCACGGCACGCTGTGCCTTTGGTTATTTCCTATTCCTGGTGGGAAATGAGAGTTAAATTTGCCCGTCCAGACACCTCCAGCTAGTCTCTCATTGGTTCTCCCTATTCCTGTTCATCTTCCGCAGAAATTGCAAACTGGGCCAAACAGGAGGTTAAAGGCGCTGACTCTCCAAGTGGGGAGAGTGTTAGTAAAGCGTCTGGAATGTTGCACCTGAGTACCAGGGGAGGAAAACTGAGACATATTTGAACACGTCTCCCGTTCACATGGTTGATCATACTCTGGGTTCCACATGCATGTTTTAGCTGAAGGAAGAATACCTTAAACCTGGGTAGTTGAAACCCGTGGAATGGGTACCATGCAATATGACTTCAAAGGGTCTTCATTTGCTCACCGAACCTCTCCAATCCTATCACTGCTGCGTTTATGCCCCTGTACACATTCTTGATTCTCTTTCAGAGACACAGCAATCCATAGGTTTTAAGATACTTACTAGTCAGGTATATTCTTAGGCGTTTCATATGCGGTGTTGAGTCCATTTCGTTGAGCAAGGAGTAGCTCTTGTCTATTCCATATTTGGCTTAAGGAACTTTATCTGTGCTCATTTCAATCTCTGGTTTTATGCAGCACCCCAACTCACCTTTCCCCTTAAGCAAGCATAAGTTGGTTTTCTAAATTTGAGACCCTGTTCTGTTTTGGAATTCAGTTCCTGTGTAGCCAAGTTTACATTCCGTGTATTAGTGATATCTTATGATGTTTCTTTTTCTGTGTGACTTATTTCAGTTAGAATCATCATACCTGAATCCACTCATTGTGCTGCTAAGGGCCTGATGACATAGATTTCATTGCTGAGTGATATTGCTTTGTAAGTAAATACCACAACTTCTTTATCCATTTTTCACTTTCTGCGATGTTGAACTTGTACTGTAAACGAGGTTCTTGTAAACAGAGGCGTCCCAAACTTCGGGGTGGCTGTGTCTTTTTGATTTTAATTTCCCTAAGCTATAGGACCATAAGTGGAAGTGCCCTAGGCTCTGTTGCTTTGTTTTTTAGATGTTTCAGGAAACACCATACACTTCTCCCGAGTGTCTGTTGGCAATTTACATCCCGCCCATCAGCATAACAAGGCTCCCAGTTCTCCATGGCCTGTCCTGCCTTTCTGGATTTTACACTTTTTTCAGATGGCCCTTTTGACCAGGGGGAAGTGAGACTTCATTGTAGTGCAGATTTCCTTTGCAAGCTTGCTTGGTTGGCCAAAAAGGGCGTATGCGTTTTTTCCTGAATATATTCAGGAAAAAACGCATATGCCCTTTTTGGCCAAGTGCATCATTGTGGACGTTCTGCCTCTTTTTCTATGCTTTCAATGCAATTGCAGTCTACCTCCTGAAATCGGTTTCCTGCAATTCTTCCCCGCTTTCAAGTCCTCTTGGCAGCCTTACTTCAGTATATTTTTGGACGATAGCTGTCATTTATAACTCTGCAGGTTTGTGAATTACAGTGCCCCTGAGCTCCTTTCTTCAACTCGCTTTCTTGTGAGCTGGCCGCAACACCGCAGGATCGCTTCAGGCCCTAATCTGGTTCCGGCACGGCACGCTGAGCCTTTGGTTATTTCCTCTTCCTGGTGGGAAATGAGAGTTAAATTTGCCCGTCCAGACACCTCCAGCTAGTCTCTCATTGGTTCTCGCTATTCCTGTTCATCTTCCGCAGAAATTGCAAACTGGGCCAAACAGGAGGTTAAAGGCGCTGACTCTCCAAGTGGGGAGAGTGTTAGTAAAGCGTCTGGAATGTTGCACCCGAGTACCAGGGGAGGAAAACTGAGACATATTTGAACACGTCTCCCGTTCACACGGTTGATCATACTCTGGGTCCCACATGCATGTTTTAGCTGAAGGAAGAATACCTTAAACCTGGGTAGTTGAAACCCGTGGAATGGGTACCATGCAATATGACTTCAAAGGGTCTTCATTTGCTCACCGAACCTCTCCAATCCTATCACTGCTGCATTTATGCCCCTGTACACATGCTTGATTCTCTTTCGGAGACATAGCAATCCATAGGTTTTAAGATACTTACTAGTCAGGTACATTCTTAGGCGTTTAATATGTGGTGTTGAGTCCATTTCGTTGAGCAAGGAGTAGTTCTTGTCTATTCCATATTTGGCTTAAGGAACTTTATCTGTGCTCATTTCAATCTCTGGTTTTATGCAGCACCCCAACTCACCTTTCCCCTTAAGCAAGCATAAGTTGGTTTTCTAAATTTGAGACCCTGTTCTGTTCTGTAATTCAGTTCCTGTGTAGCCAAGTTTACATTCCGTGTATTAGTGATATCTTATGATGTTTCTTTTTCTGTGTGACTTATTTCAGTTAGAATCATCGTACCTGAATCCACTCATTATGCTGCTACGGGCCTGATGACATAGATTTCATTGCTGAGTGATACTGCATTGTATGTAAGTACCACAAGTTCTTTATCCATTTTTCACTTTCTGTGATATTGAACTTGTACGGTAAACGAGGTTCTTGTAAACAGAGGCGTCCCAAACTTTGGGGTGGCTGTGTCTTTTTGATTTTAATTTCCCTAAGCTATAGGACCATAAGTGGAAGTGCCCTAGGCTCTGTTGCTTTGTTTTTTAGATGTTTCAGGAAACACCATACACTTCTCCCGAGTGTCTGTTGGCAATTTACATCCCGCCCATCAGCATAACAAGGCTCCCAGTTCTCCATGACCTGTCCTGCCTTTCTGGATTTTACACTTTTTTCATATGGCCCTTTTGACCGGGGGGAAGTGAGACTTCATTGTAGTGCAGATTTCCTTTGCAAGCTTGCTTGGTTGGCCAAAAAGGGCGTATGCGTATTTTCCTGAATATATTCAGGAAAACACGCATACGCCCTTTTTGGCCAAGTGCATCATTGTGGACGTTCTGCCTCTTTTCCTATGCTTTCAATGCAATTCCAGTCTACCTCCTGAAATCGGTTTCCTGCAATTCTGCCCCGCTTTCAAGTCCTCTTGGCAGTCTTACTTCAGTATATTTTTGGACGATAGCTGTCATTTATAACTCTGCAGGTTTGTGAATTACAGTGCCCCTGAGCTCCTTTCTTCAACTCGCTTTCTGGTGAGCTGGCCGCAACACCGCAGGATGGCTTCAGGCCCTAATCTGGTTCCGGCACGGCACGCTGTGCCTTTGGTTATTTCCTATTCCTGGTGGGAAATGAGAGTTAAATTTGCCCGTCCAGACACCTCCAGCTAGTCTCTCATTGGTTCTCGCTATTCCTGTTCATCTTCCGCAGAAATTGCAAACTGGGCCAAACAGGAGGTTAAAGGCGCTGACTCTCCAAGTGGGGAGAGTGTTAGTAAAGCGTCTGGAATGTTGCACCTGAGTACCAGGGGAGGAAAACTGAGACATATTTGAACACGTCTCCCGTTCACATGGTTGATCATACTCTGGGTTCCACATGCATGTTTTAGCTGAAGGAAGAATACCTTAAACCTGGGTAGTTGAAACCCGTGGAATGGGTACCATGCAATATGACTTCAAAGGGTCTTCATTTGCTCACCGAACCTCTCCAATCCTATCACTGCTGCGTTTATGCCCCTGTACACATGCTTGATTCTCTTTCGGAGACATAGCAATCCATAGGTTTTAAGATACTTACTAGTCAGGTACATTCTTAGGCGTTTAATATGCGGTGTTGAGTCCATTTCGTTGAGCAAGGAGTAGCTCTTGTCTATTCCATATTTGGCTTAAGGAACTTTATCTGTGCTCATTTCAATCTCTGGTTTTATGCAGCACCCCAACTCACCTTTCCCCTTAAGCAAGCATAAGTTGGTTTTCTAAATTTGAGACCCTGTTCTGTTTTGGAATTCAGTTCCTGTGTAGCCAAGTTTACATTCCGTGTATTAGTGATATCTTATGATGTTTCTTTTTCTGTGTGACTTATTTCAGTTAGAATCATCATACCTGAATCCACTCATTGTGCTGCTAAGGGCCTGATGACATAGATTTCATTGCTGAGTGATATTGCTTTGTAAGTAAATACCACAACTTCTTTATCCATTTTTCACTTTCTGCGATGTTGAACTTGTACTGTAAACGAGGTTCTTGTAAACAGAGGCGTCCCAAACTTCGGGGTGGCTGTGTCTTTTTGATTTTAATTTCCCTAAGCTATAGGACCATAAGTGGAAGTGCCCTAGGCTCTGTTGCTTTGTTTTTTAGATGTTTCAGGAAACACCATACACTTCTCCCGAGTGTCTGTTGGCAATTTACATCCCGCCCATCACCATAACAAGGCTCCCAGTTCTCCATGGCCTGTCCTGCCTTTCTGGATTTTACACTTTTTTCAGATGGCCCTTTTGACCGGGGGGAAGTGAGACTTCATTGTACTGCAGATTTCCTTTGCAAGCTTGCTTGGTTGGCCAAAAAGGGCGTATGCGTTTTTTCCTGAATATATTCAGGAAAAAACGCATACGCCCTTTTTGGCCAAGTGCATCATTGTGGACGTTCTGCCTCTTTTTCTATGCTTTCAATGCAATTCCAGTCTACCTCCTGAAATCGGTTTCCTGCAATTCTGCCCCGCTTTCAAGTCCTCTTGGCAGCCTTACTTCAGTATATTTTTGGACGATAGCTGTCATTTATAACTCTGCAGGTTTGTGAATTACAGTGCCCCTGAGCTCCTTTCTTCAACTAGCTTTCTTGTGAGCTGGCCGCAACACCGCAGGATGGCTTCAGGCCCTAATCTGGTTCCGGCACGGCACGCTGAGCCTTTGGTTATTTCCTCTTCCTGGTGGGAAATGAGAGTTAAATTTGCCCGTCCAGACACCTCCAGCTAGTCTCTCATTGGTTCTCGCTATTCCTGTTCATCTTCCGCAGAAATTGCAAACTGGGCCAAACAGGAGGTTAAAGGCGCTGACTCTCCAAGTGGGGAGAGTGTTAGTAAAGCGTCTGGAATGTTGCACCCGAGTACCAGGGGAGGAAAACTGAGACATATTTGAACACGTCTCCCGTTCACACGGTTGATCATACTCTGGGTTCCACATGCATGTTTTAGCTGAAGGAAGAATACCTTAAACCTGGGTAGTTGAAACCCGTGGAATGGGTACCATGCAATATGACTTCAAAGGGTCTTCATTTGCTCACCGAACCTCTCCAATCCTATCACTGCTGCGTTTATGCCCCGGTACACATCCTTGATTCTCTTTCGGAGACATACCAATCCATAGGTTTTAAGATACTTACTAGTCAGGTACATTCTTAGGCGTTTAATATGCGGTGTTGAGTCCATTTCGTTGAGCAAGGAGTAGCTCTTGTCTATTCCATATTTGGCTTAAGGAACTTTATCTGTGCTCATTTCAATCTCTGGTTTTATGCAGCACCCCAACTCACCTTTCCCCTTAAGCAAGCATAAGTTGGTTTTCTAAATTTGAGACCCTGTTCTGTTCTGTAATTCAGTTCCTGTGTAGCCAAGTTTACATTCCGTGTATTAGTGATATCTTATGATGTTTCTTTTTCTGTGTGACTTATTTCAGTTAGAATCATCATACCTGAATCCACTCACTGTGCTGCTAAGGGCCTGATGACATAGATTTCATTGTTGAGTGATATTGCTTTGTAAGTAAATACCACAACTTCTTTATTCATTTTTCACTTTCTGCGATGTTGAACTTGTACTGTAAACGAGGTTCTTGTAAACAGAGGCGTCCCAAACTTTGGGGTGGCTGCGTCTTTTTGATTTTAATTTCCCTAAGCTATAGGACCATAAGTGGAAGTGCCCTAGGCTCTGTTGCTTTGTTTTTTAGATGTTTCAGGAAACACCATACACTTCTCCCGAGTGTCTGTTGGCAATTTACATCCCGCCCATCAGCATAACAAGGCTCCCAGTTCTCCATGGCCTTTCCTGCCTTTCTGGATTTTACACTTTTTTCAGATGGCCCTTTTGACCGGGGGGAAGTGAGACTTCATTGTAGTGCAGATTTCCTTTGCAAGCTTGCTTGGTTGGCCAAAAAGGGCGTATGCGTTTTTTCCTGAATATATTCAGGAAAAAACGCATACGCCCTTTTTGGCCAAGTGCATCATTGTGGACGTTCTGCCTCTTTTCCTATGCTTTCAATGCAATTCCAGTCTACCTCCTGAAATCGGTTTCCTGCAATTCTGCCCCGCTTTCAAGTCCTCTTGGCAGCCTTACTTCAGTATATTTTTGGACGATAGCTGTCATTTATAACTCTGCAGGTTTGTGAATTACAGTGCCCCTGAGCTCCTTTCTTCAACTCGCTTTCTTGTGACCTGGCCGCAACACCGCAGGATGGCTTCAGGCCCTAATCTGGTTCCGGCACGGCACGCTGAGCCTTTGGTTATTTCCTCTTCCTGGTGGGAAATGAGAGTTAAATTTGCCCGTCCAGACACCTCTAGCTAGTCTCTCATTGGTTCTCGCTATTCCTGTTCATCTTCCGCAGAAATTGCAAACTGGGCCAAACAGGAGGTTAAAGGCGCTGACTCTCCAAGTGGGGAGAGTGTTAGTAAAGCGTCTGGAATGTTGCACCCGAGTACCAGGGGAGGAAAACTGAGACATATTTGAACACGTCTCCCGTTCACACGGTTGATCATACTCTGGGTCCCACATGCATGTTTTAGCTGAAGGAAGAATACCTTAAACCTGGGTAGTTGAAACCCGTGGAATGGGTACCATGCAATATGACTTCAAAGGGTCTTCATTTGCTCACCGAACCTCTCCAATCCTATCACTGCTGCGTTTATGCCCCTGTACACATGCTTGATTCTCTTTCGGAGACATAGCAATCCATAGGTTTTAAGATACTTACTAGTCAGGTACATTCTTAGGCGTTTAATATGCGGTGTTGAGTCCATTTCGTTGAGCAAGGCGTAGTTCTTTTCTATTCCATATTTGGCTTAAGGAACTTTATCTGTGCTCATTTCAATCTCTGGTTTTATGCAGCACCCCATCTCACCTTTCCCCTTAAGCAAGCATAAGTTGGTTTTCTAAATTTGAGACCCTGTTCTGTTCTGTAATTCAGTTCCTGTGTAGCCAAGTTTACATTCCGTGTATTAGTGATATCTTATGATGTTTCTTTTTCTGTGTGACTTATTTCAGTTAGAATCATCATACCTGAATCCACTCATTGTGCTGCTAAGGGCCTAATGACATAGATTTCATTGCTGAGTGATATTGCTTTGTAAGTAAATACCACAACTTCTTTATCCATTTTTCACTTTCTGCGATATTGAACTTGTACTGTAAACGAGGTTCTTGTAAACAGAGGCGTCCCAAACTTTGGGGTGGCTGTGTCTTTTTGATTTTAATTTCCCTAAGCTATAGGACCATAAGTGGAAGTGCCCTAGGCTCTGTTGCTTTGTTTTTTAGATGTTTCAGGAAACACCATACACTTCTCCCGAGTGTCTGTTGGCAATTTACATCCCGCCCATCAGCATAACAAGGCTCCCAGTTCTCCATGGCCTGTCCTGCCTTTCTGGATTTTACACTTATTTCAGATGGCCGTTTTGACCGGGGGGAAGTGAGACTTCATTGTAGTGCAGATTTCCTTTGCAAGCTTGCTTGGTTGACCAAAAAGGGCGTATGCGTTTTTTCCTGAATATATTCAGGAAAAAACGCATACGCCCTTTTTGGCCAAGTGCATCATTGTGGACGTTCTGCCTCTTTTCCTATGCTTTCAATGCAATTCCAGTCTACCTCCTGAAATCGGTTTCCTGCAATTCTGCCCCGCTTTCAAGTCCTCTTGGCAGCCTTACTTCAGTATATTTTTGGACGATAGCTGTCATTTATAACTCTGCAGGTTTGTGAATTACAGTGCCCCTGAGCTCCTTTCTTCAACTCGCTTTCTTGTGAGCTGGCCGCAACACCTCAGGATGGCTTCAGGCCATAATCTGGTTCCGGCACGGCACGCTGAGCCTTTGGGTATTTCCTCTTCCTGGTGGGAAATGAGAGTTAAATTTGCCCGTCCAGACACCTCCAGCTAGTCTCTCATTGGTTCTCCCTATTCCTGTTCATCTTCCGCCGAAATTGCAAACTGGGCCAAACAGGAGGTTAAAGGCGCTGACTCTCCAAGTGGGGAGAGTGTTAGTAAAGCGTCTGGAATGTTGCACCCGAGTACCAGGGGAGGAAAACTGAGACATATTTGAACACGTCTCCCGTTCACACGGTTGATCATACTCTGGGTTCCACATGCATGTTTTAGCTGAAGGAAGAATACCTTAAACCTGGAGAGTTGAGACCCGTGTAATGGGTACCATGCAATATGACTTCAAAGGGTCTTCATTTGCTCACCGAACCTCTCCAATCCTATCACTGCTGCGTTTATGCCCCTGTACACATGCTTGATTCTCTTTCAGAGACACAGCAATCCATAGGTTTTAAGATACTTACTAGTCAGGTATATTCTTAGGCGTTTCATATGCGGTGTTGAGTCCATTTCGTTGAGCAAGGAGTAGCTCTTGTCTATTCCATATTTGGCTTAAGGAACTTTATCTGTGCTCATTTCAATCTCTGGTTTTATGCAGCACCCCAACTCACCTTTCCCCTTAAGCAAGCATAAGTTGGTTTTCTAAATTTGAGACCCTGTTCTGTTTTGGAATTCAGTTCCTGTGTAGCCAAGTTTACATTCCGTGTATTAGTGATATCTTATGATGTTTCTTTTTCTGTGTGACTTATTTCAGTTAGAATCATCATACCTGAATCCACTCATTGTGCTGCTAAGGGCCTGATGACATAGATTTCATTGCTGAGTGATATTGCTTTGTAAGTAAATACCACAACTTCTTTATCCATTTTTCACTTTCTGCGATGTTGAACTTGTACTGTAAACGAGGTTCTTGTAAACAGAGGCGTCCCAAACTTCGGGGTGGCTGTGTCTTTTTGATTTTAATTTCCCTAAGCTATAGGACCATAAGTGGAAGTGCCCTAGGCTCTGTTGCTTTGTTTTTTAGATGTTTCAGGAAACACCATACACTTCTCCCGAGTGTCTGTTGGCAATTTACATCCCGCCCATCAGCATAACAAGGCTCCCAGTTCTCCATGGCCTGTCCTGCCTTTCTGGATTTTACACTTTTTTCAGATGGCCCTTTTGACCAGGGGGAAGTGAGACTTCATTGTAGTGCAGATTTCCTTTGCAAGCTTGCTTGGTTGGCCAAAAAGGGCGTATGCGTTTTTTCCTGAATATATTCAGGAAAAAACGCATATGCCCTTTTTGGCCAAGTGCATCATTGTGGACGTTCTGCCTCTTTTTCTATGCTTTCAATGCAATTGCAGTCTACCTCCTGAAATCGGTTTCCTGCAATTCTTCCCCGCTTTCAAGTCCTCTTGGCAGCCTTACTTCAGTATATTTTTGGACGATAGCTGTCATTTATAACTCTGCAGGTTTGTGAATTACAGTGCCCCTGAGCTCCTTTCTTCAACTCGCTTTCTTGTGAGCTGGCCGCAACACCGCAGGATCGCTTCAGGCCCTAATCTGGTTCCGGCACGGCACGCTGAGCCTTTGGTTATTTCCTCTTCCTGGTGGGAAATGAGAGTTAAATTTGCCCGTCCAGACACCTCCAGCTAGTCTCTCATTGGTTCTCGCTATTCCTGTTCATCTTCCGCAGAAATTGCAAACTGGGCCAAACAGGAGGTTAAAGGCGCTGACTCTCCAAGTGGGGAGAGTGTTAGTAAAGCGTCTGGAATGTTGCACCCGAGTACCAGGGGAGGAAAACTGAGACATATTTGAACACGTCTCCCGTTCACACGGTTGATCATACTCTGGGTCCCACATGCATGTTTTAGCTGAAGGAAGAATACCTTAAACCTGGGTAGTTGAAACCCGTGGAATGGGTACCATGCAATATGACTTCAAAGGGTCTTCATTTGCTCACCGAACCTCTCCAATCCTATCACTGCTGCATTTATGCCCCTGTACACATGCTTGATTCTCTTTCGGAGACATAGCAATCCATAGGTTTTAAGATACTTACTAGTCAGGTACATTCTTAGGCGTTTAATATGTGGTGTTGAGTCCATTTCGTTGAGCAAGGAGTAGTTCTTGTCTATTCCATATTTGGCTTAAGGAACTTTATCTGTGCTCATTTCAATCTCTGGTTTTATGCAGCACCCCAACTCACCTTTCCCCTTAAGCAAGCATAAGTTGGTTTTCTAAATTTGAGACCCTGTTCTGTTCTGTAATTCAGTTCCTGTGTAGCCAAGTTTACATTCCGTGTATTAGTGATATCTTATGATGTTTCTTTTTCTGTGTGACTTATTTCAGTTAGAATCATCGTACCTGAATCCACTCATTATGCTGCTACGGGCCTGATGACATAGATTTCATTGCTGAGTGATACTGCATTGTATGTAAGTACCACAAGTTCTTTATCCATTTTTCACTTTCTGTGATATTGAACTTGTACGGTAAACGAGGTTCTTGTAAACAGAGGCGTCCCAAACTTTGGGGTGGCTGTGTCTTTTTGATTTTAATTTCCCTAAGCTATAGGACCATAAGTGGAAGTGCCCTAGGCTCTGTTGCTTTGTTTTTTAGATGTTTCAGGAAACACCATACACTTCTCCCGAGTGTCTGTTGGCAATTTACATCCCGCCCATCAGCATAACAAGGCTCCCAGTTCTCCATGACCTGTCCTGCCTTTCTGGATTTTACACTTTTTTCATATGGCCCTTTTGACCGGGGGGAAGTGAGACTTCATTGTAGTGCAGATTTCCTTTGCAAGCTTGCTTGGTTGGCCAAAAAGGGCGTATGCGTATTTTCCTGAATATATTCAGGAAAACACGCATACGCCCTTTTTGGCCAAGTGCATCATTGTGGACGTTCTGCCTCTTTTCCTATGCTTTCAATGCAATTCCAGTCTACCTCCTGAAATCGGTTTCCTGCAATTCTGCCCCGCTTTCAAGTCCTCTTGGCAGTCTTACTTCAGTATATTTTTGGACGATAGCTGTCATTTATAACTCTGCAGGTTTGTGAATTACAGTGCCCCTGAGCTCCTTTCTTCAACTCGCTTTCTGGTGAGCTGGCCGCAACACCGCAGGATGGCTTCAGGCCCTAATCTGGTTCCGGCACGGCACGCTGTGCCTTTGGTTATTTCCTATTCCTGGTGGGAAATGAGAGTTAAATTTGCCCGTCCAGACACCTCCAGCTAGTCTCTCATTGGTTCTCGCTATTCCTGTTCATCTTCCGCAGAAATTGCAAACTGGGCCAAACAGGAGGTTAAAGGCGCTGACTCTCCAAGTGGGGAGAGTGTTAGTAAAGCGTCTGGAATGTTGCACCTGAGTACCAGGGGAGGAAAACTGAGACATATTTGAACACGTCTCCCGTTCACATGGTTGATCATACTCTGGGTTCCACATGCATGTTTTAGCTGAAGGAAGAATACCTTAAACCTGGGTAGTTGAAACCCGTGGAATGGGTACCATGCAATATGACTTCAAAGGGTCTTCATTTGCTCACCGAACCTCTCCAATCCTATCACTGCTGCGTTTATGCCCCTGTACACATGCTTGATTCTCTTTCGGAGACATAGCAATCCATAGGTTTTAAGATACTTACTAGTCAGGTACATTCTTAGGCGTTTAATATGCGGTGTTGAGTCCATTTCGTTGAGCAAGGAGTAGCTCTTGTCTATTCCATATTTGGCTTAAGGAACTTTATCTGTGCTCATTTCAATCTCTGGTTTTATGCAGCACCCCAACTCACCTTTCCCCTTAAGCAAGCATAAGTTGGTTTTCTAAATTTGAGACCCTGTTCTGTTTTGGAATTCAGTTCCTGTGTAGCCAAGTTTACATTCCGTGTATTAGTGATATCTTATGATGTTTCTTTTTCTGTGTGACTTATTTCAGTTAGAATCATCATACCTGAATCCACTCATTGTGCTGCTAAGGGCCTGATGACATAGATTTCATTGCTGAGTGATATTGCTTTGTAAGTAAATACCACAACTTCTTTATCCATTTTTCACTTTCTGCGATGTTGAACTTGTACTGTAAACGAGGTTCTTGTAAACAGAGGCGTCCCAAACTTCGGGGTGGCTGTGTCTTTTTGATTTTAATTTCCCTAAGCTATAGGACCATAAGTGGAAGTGCCCTAGGCTCTGTTGCTTTGTTTTTTAGATGTTTCAGGAAACACCATACACTTCTCCCGAGTGTCTGTTGGCAATTTACATCCCGCCCATCACCATAACAAGGCTCCCAGTTCTCCATGGCCTGTCCTGCCTTTCTGGATTTTACACTTTTTTCAGATGGCCCTTTTGACCGGGGGGAAGTGAGACTTCATTGTACTGCAGATTTCCTTTGCAAGCTTGCTTGGTTGGCCAAAAAGGGCGTATGCGTTTTTTCCTGAATATATTCAGGAAAAAACGCATACGCCCTTTTTGGCCAAGTGCATCATTGTGGACGTTCTGCCTCTTTTTCTATGCTTTCAATGCAATTCCAGTCTACCTCCTGAAATCGGTTTCCTGCAATTCTGCCCCGCTTTCAAGTCCTCTTGGCAGCCTTACTTCAGTATATTTTTGGACGATAGCTGTCATTTATAACTCTGCAGGTTTGTGAATTACAGTGCCCCTGAGCTCCTTTCTTCAACTCGCTTTCTTGTGAGCTGGCCGCAACACCGCAGGATGGCTTCAGGCCCTAATCTGGTTCCGGCACGGCACGCTGAGCCTTTGGTTATTTCCTCTTCCTGGTGGGAAATGAGAGTTAAATTTGCCCGTCCAGACACCTCCAGCTAGTCTCTCATTGGTTCTCGCTATTCCTGTTCATCTTCCGCAGAAATTGCAAACTGGGCCAAACAGGAGGTTAAAGGCGCTGACTCTCCAAGTGGGGAGAGTGTTAGTAAAGCGTCTGGAATGTTGCACCCGAGTACCAGGGGAGGAAAACTGAGACATATTTGAACACGTCTCCCGTTCACACGGTTGATCATACTCTGGGTTCCACATGCATGTTTTAGCTGAAGGAAGAATACCTTAAACCTGGGTAGTTGAAACCCGTGGAATGGGTACCATGCAATATGACTTCAAAGGGTCTTCATTTGCTCACCGAACCTCTCCAATCCTATCACTGCTGCGTTTATGCCCCGGTACACATCCTTGATTCTCTTTCGGAGACATACCAATCCATAGGTTTTAAGATACTTACTAGTCAGGTACATTCTTAGGCGTTTAATATGCGGTGTTGAGTCCATTTCGTTGAGCAAGGAGTAGCTCTTGTCTATTCCATATTTGGCTTAAGGAACTTTATCTGTGCTCATTTCAATCTCTGGTTTTATGCAGCACCCCAACTCACCTTTCCCCTTAAGCAAGCATAAGTTGGTTTTCTAAATTTGAGACCCTGTTCTGTTCTGTAATTCAGTTCCTGTGTAGCCAAGTTTACATTCCGTGTATTAGTGATATCTTATGATGTTTCTTTTTCTGTGTGACTTATTTCAGTTAGAATCATCATACCTGAATCCACTCACTGTGCTGCTAAGGGCCTGATGACATAGATTTCATTGTTGAGTGATATTGCTTTGTAAGTAAATACCACAACTTCTTTATTCATTTTTCACTTTCTGCGATGTTGAACTTGTACTGTAAACGAGGTTCTTGTAAACAGAGGCGTCCCAAACTTTGGGGTGGCTGCGTCTTTTTGATTTTAATTTCCCTAAGCTATAGGACCATAAGTGGAAGTGCCCTAGGCTCTGTTGCTTTGTTTTTTAGATGTTTCAGGAAACACCATACACTTCTCCCGAGTGTCTGTTGGCAATTTACATCCCGCCCATCAGCATAACAAGGCTCCCAGTTCTCCATGGCCTTTCCTGCCTTTCTGGATTTTACACTTTTTTCAGATGGCCCTTTTGACCGGGGGGAAGTGAGACTTCATTGTAGTGCAGATTTCCTTTGCAAGCTTGCTTGGTTGGCCAAAAAGGGCGTATGCGTTTTTTCCTGAATATATTCAGGAAAAAACGCATACGCCCTTTTTGGCCAAGTGCATCATTGTGGACGTTCTGCCTCTTTTCCTATGCTTTCAATGCAATTCCAGTCTACCTCCTGAAATCGGTTTCCTGCAATTCTGCCCCGCTTTCAAGTCCTCTTGGCAGCCTTACTTCAGTATATTTTTGGACGATAGCTGTCATTTATAACTCTGCAGGTTTGTGAATTACAGTGCCCCTGAGCTCCTTTCTTCAACTCGCTTTCTTGTGACCTGGCCGCAACACCGCAGGATGGCTTCAGGCCCTAATCTGGTTCCGGCACGGCACGCTGAGCCTTTGGTTATTTCCTCTTCCTGGTGGGAAATGAGAGTTAAATTTGCCCGTCCAGACACCTCTAGCTAGTCTCTCATTGGTTCTCGCTATTCCTGTTCATCTTCCGCAGAAATTGCAAACTGGGCCAAACAGGAGGTTAAAGGCGCTGACTCTCCAAGTGGGGAGAGTGTTAGTAAAGCGTCTGGAATGTTGCACCCGAGTACCAGGGTACGAAAACTGAGACATATTTGAACACGTCTCCCGTTCACACGGTTGATCATACTCTGGGTCCCACATGCATGTTTTAGCTGAAGGAAGAATACCTTAAACCTGGGTAGTTGAAACCCGTGGAATGGGTACCATGCAATATGACTTCAAAGGGTCTTCATTTGCTCACCGAACCTCTCCAATCCTATCACTGCTGCGTTTATGCCCCTGTACACATGCTTGATTCTCTTTCGGAGACATAGCAATCCATAGGTTTTAAGATACTTACTAGTCAGGTACATTCTTAGGCGTTTAATATGCGGTGTTGAGTCCATTTCGTTGAGCAAGGCGTAGTTCTTTTCTATTCCATATTTGGCTTAAGGAACTTTATCTGTGCTCATTTCAATCTCTGGTTTTATGCAGCACCCCATCTCACCTTTCCCCTTAAGCAAGCATAAGTTGGTTTTCTAAATTTGAGACCCTGTTCTGTTCTGTAATTCAGTTCCTGTGTAGCCAAGTTTACATTCCGTGTATTAGTGATATCTTATGATGTTTCTTTTTCTGTGTGACTTATTTCAGTTAGAATCATCATACCTGAATCCACTCATTGTGCTGCTAAGGGCCTAATGACATAGATTTCATTGCTGAGTGATATTGCTTTGTAAGTAAATACCACAACTTCTTTATCCATTTTTCACTTTCTGCGATATTGAACTTGTACTGTAAACGAGGTTCTTGTAAACAGAGGCGTCCCAAACTTTCGGGTGGCTGTGTCTTTTTGATTTTAATTTCCCTAAGCTATAGGACCATAAGTGGAAGTGCCCTAGGCTCTGTTGCTTTGTTTTTTAGATGTTTCAGGAAACACCATACACTTCTCCCGAGTGTCTGTTGGCAATTTACATCCCGCCCATCAGCATAACAAGGCTCCCAGTTCTCCATGGCCTGTCCTGCCTTTCTGGATTTTACACTTATTTCAGATGGCCGTTTTGACCGGGGGGAAGTGAGACTTCATTGTAGTGCAGATTTCCTTTGCAAGCTTGCTTGGTTGACCAAAAAGGGCGTATGCGTTTTTTCCTGAATATATTCAGGAAAAAACGCATACGCCCTTTTTGGCCAAGTGCATCATTGTGGACGTTCTGCCTCTTTTCCTATGCTTTCAATGCAATTCCAGTCTACCTCCTGAAATCGGTTTCCTGCAATTCTGCCCCGCTTTCAAGTCCTCTTGGCAGCCTTACTTCAGTATATTTTTGGACGATAGCTGTCATTTATAACTCTGCAGGTTTGTGAATTACAGTGCCCCTGAGCTCCTTTCTTCAACTCGCTTTCTTGTGAGCTGGCCGCAACACCTCAGGATGGCTTCAGGCCATAATCTGGTTCCGGCACGGCACGCTGAGCCTTTGGGTATTTCCTCTTCCTGGTGGGAAATGAGAGTTAAATTTGCCCGTCCAGACACCTCCAGCTAGTCTCTCATTGGTTCTCCCTATTCCTGTTCATCTTCCGCCGAAATTGCAAACTGGGCCAAACAGGAGGTTAAAGGCGCTGACTCTCCAAGTGGGGAGAGTGTTAGTAAAGCGTCTGGAATGTTGCACCCGAGTACCAGGGGAGGAAAACTGAGACATATTTGAACACGTCTCCCGTTCACACGGTTGATCATACTCTGGGTTCCACATGCATGTTTTAGCTGAAGGAAGAATACCTTAAACCTGGAGAGTTGAGACCCGTGTAATGGGTACCATGCAATATGACTTCAAAGGGTCTTCATTTGCTCACCGAACCTCTCCAATCCTATCACTGCTGCGTTTATGCCCCTGTACACATGCTTGATTCTCTTTCAGAGACACAGCAATCCATAGGTTTTAAGATACTTACTAGTCAGGTATATTCTTAGGCGTTTCATATGCGGTGTTGAGTCCATTTCGTTGAGCAAGGAGTAGCTCTTGTCTATTCCATATTTGGCTTAAGGAACTTTATCTGTGCTCATTTCAATCTCTGGTTTTATGCAGCACCCCAACTCACCTTTCCCCTTAAGCAAGCATAAGTTGGTTTTCTAAATTTGAGACCCTGTTCTGTTTTGGAATTCAGTTCCTGTGTAGCCAAGTTTACATTCCGTGTATTAGTGATATCTTATGATGTTTCTTTTTCTGTGTGACTTATTTCAGTTAGAATCATCATACCTGAATCCACTCATTGTGCTGCTAAGGGCCTGATGACATAGATTTCATTGCTGAGTGATATTGCTTTGTAAGTAAATACCACAACTTCTTTATCCATTTTTCACTTTCTGCGATGTTGAACTTGTACTGTAAACGAGGTTCTTGTAAACAGAGGCGTCCCAAACTTCGGGGTGGCTGTGTCTTTTTGATTTTAATTTCCCTAAGCTATAGGACCATAAGTGGAAGTGCCCTAGGCTCTGTTGCTTTGTTTTTTAGATGTTTCAGGAAACACCATACACTTCTCCCGAGTGTCTGTTGGCAATTTACATCCCGCCCATCAGCATAACAAGGCTCCCAGTTCTCCATAGCCTGTCCTGCCTTTCTGGATTTTACACTTTTTTCAGATGGCCCTTTTGACCGGGGGGAAGTGAGACTTCATTGTAGTGCAGATTTCCTTTGCAAGCTTGCTTGGTTGGCCAAAAAGGGCGTATGCGTTTTTTCCTGAATATATTCAGGAAAAAACGCATACGCCCTTTTTGGCCAAGTGCATCATTGTGGACGTTCTGCCTCTTTTCCTATGCTTTCAATGCAATTCCAGTCTACCTCCTGAAATCGGTTTCCTGCAATTCTGCCCCGCTTTCAAGTCCTCTTGGCAGCCTTACTTCAGTATATTTTTGGACGATAGCTGTCATTTATAACTCTGCAGGTTTGTGAATTACAGTGCCCCTGAGCTCCTTTCTTCAACTCGCTTTCTTGTGAGCTGGCCGCAACACCGCAGGATGGCTTCAGGCCCTAATCTGGTTCCGGCACGGCACGCTGAGCCTTTGGTTATTTCCTCTTCCTGGTGGGAAATGAGAGTTAAATTTGCCCGTCCAGACACCTCCAGCTAGTCTCTCATTGGTTCTCGCTATTCCTGTTCATCTTCCGCAGAAATTGCAAACTGGGCCAAACAGGAGGTTAAAGGCGCTGACTCTCCAAGTGGGGAGAGTGTTAGTAAAGCGTCTGGAATGTTGCACCCGAGTACCAGGGGAGGAAAACTGAGACATATTTGAACACGTCTCCCGTTCACACGGTTGATCATACTCTGGGTCCCACATGCATGTTTTAGCTGAAGGAAGAATACCTTAAACCTGGGTAGTTGAAACCCGTGGAATGGGTACCATGCAATATGACTTCAAAGGGTCTTCGTTTGCTCACCGAACCTCTCCAATCCTATCACTGCTGCGTTTATGCCCCTGTACACATGCTTGATTCTCTTTCGGAGACATAGCAATCCATAGGTTTTAAGATACTTACTAGTCAGGTACATTCTTAGGCGTTTAATATGCGGTGTTGAGTCCATTTCGTTGAGCAAGGAGTAGCTCTTGTCTATTCCATATTTGGCTTAAGGAACTTTATCTGTGCTCATTTCAATCTCTGGTTTTATGCAGCACCCCAACTCACCTTTCCCCTTAAGCAAGCATAAGTTGGTTTTCTAAATTTGAGACCCTGTTCTGTTCTGTAATTCAGTTCCTGTGTAGCCAAGTTTACATTCCGTGTATTAGTGATATCTTATGATGTTTCTTTTTCTGTGTGACTTATTTCAGTTAGAATCATCATACCTGAATCCACTCACTGTGCTGCTAAGGGCCTGATGACATAGATTTCATTGCTGAGTGATATTGCTTTGTAAGTAAATACCACAACTTCTTTATCCATTTTTCACTTTCTGCGATGTTGAACTTGTACTGTAAACGAGGTTCTTGTAAACAGAGGCGTCCCAAACTTTGGGGTGGCTGTGTCTTTTTGATTTTAATTTCCCTAAGCTATAGGACCATAAGTGGAAGTGCCCTAGGCTCTGTTGCTTTGTTTTTTAGATGTTTCAGGAAACACCATACACTTCTCCCGAGTGTCTGTTGGCAATTTACATCCCGCCCATCAGCATAACAAGGCTCCCAGTTCTCCATGGCCTTTCCTGCCTTTCTGGATTTTACACTTTTTTCAGATGGCCCTTTTGACCGGGGGGAAGTGAGACTTCATTGTAGTGCAGATTTCCTTTGCAAGCTTGCTTGGTTGGCCAAAAAGGGCGTATGCGTTTTTTCCTGAATATATTCAGGAAAAAACGCATACGCCCTTTTTGGCCAAGTGCATCATTGTGGACGTTCTGCCTCTTTTCCTATGCTTTCAATGCAATTCCAGTCTACCTCCTGAAATCGGTTTCCTGCAATTCTGCCCCGCTTTCAAGTCCTCTTGGCAGCCTTACTTCAGTATATTTTTGGACGATAGCTGTCATTTATAACTCTGCAGGTTTGTGAATTACAGTGCCCCTGAGCTCCTTTCTTCAACTCGCTTTCTTGTGAGCTGGCCGCAACACCGCAGGATGGCTTCAGGCCCTAATCTGGTTCCGGCACGGCACGCTGAGCCTTTGGTTATTTCCTCTTCCTGGTGGGAAATGAGAGTTAAATTTGCCCGTCCAGACACCTCCAGCTAGTCTCTCATTGGTTCTCGCTATTCCTGTTGATCTTCCGCAGAAATTGCAAACTGGGCCAAACAGGAGGTTAAAGGCGCTGACTCTCCAAGTGGGGAGAGTGTTAGTAAAGCGTCTGGAATGTTGCACCCGAGTACCAGGGTACGAAAACTGAGACATATTTGAACACGTCTCCCGATCACATGGTTGATCATACTCTAGGTTCCACATGCATGTTTTAGCTGAAGGAAGAATACCTTAAACCTGGGTAGTTGAAACCTGTGGAATGGGTACCATGCAATATGACTTCAAAGGGTCTTCATTTGCTCACCGAACCTCTCCAATCCTATCACTGCTGCGTTTATGCCCCTGTACACATGCTTGATTCTCTTTCGGAGACATAGCAATCCATAGGTTTTAAGATACTTACTAGTCAGGTACATTCTTAGGCGTTTAATATGCGGTGTTGAGTCCATTTCGTTGAGCAAGGCGTAGTTCTTTTCTATTCCATATTTGGCTTAAGGAACTTTATCTGTGCTCATTTCAATCTCTGGTTTTATGCAGCACCCCATCTCACCTTTCCCCTTAAGCAAGCATAAGTTGGTTTTCTAAATTTGAGACCCTGTTCTGTTCTGTAATTCAGTTCCTGTGTAGCCAAGTTTACATTCCGTGTATTAGTGATATCTTATGATGTTTCTTTTTCTGTGTGACTTATTTCAGTTAGAATCATCATACCTGAATCCACTCATTGTGCTGCTAAGGGCCTAATGACATAGATTTCATTGCTGAGTGATATTGCTTTGTAAGTAAATACCACAACTTCTTTATCCATTTTTCACTTTCTGCGATATTGAACTTGTACTGTAAACGAGGTTCTTGTAAACAGAGGCGTCCCAAACTTTGGGGTGGCTGTGTCTTTTTGATTTTAATTTCCCTAAGCTATAGGACCATAAGTGGAAGTGCCCTAGGCTCTGTTGCTTTGTTTTTTAGATGTTTCAGGAAACACCATACACTTCTCCCGAGTGTCTGTTGGCAATTTACATCCCGCCCATCAGCATAACAAGGCTCCCAGTTCTCCATGGCCTGTCCTGCCTTTCTGGATTTTACACTTATTTCAGATGGCCGTTTTGACCGGGGGGAAGTGAGACTTCATTGTAGTGCAGATTTCCTTTGCAAGCTTGCTTGGTTGACCAAAAAGGGCGTATGCGTTTTTTCCTGAATATATTCAGGAAAAAACGCATACGCCCTTTTTGGCCAAGTGCATCATTGTGGACGTTCTGCCTCTTTTCCTATGCTTTCAATGCAATTCCAGTCTACCTCCTGAAATCGGTTTCCTGCAATTCTGCCCCGCTTTCAAGTCCTCTTGGCAGCCTTACTTCAGTATATTTTTGGACGATAGCTGTCATTTATAACTCTGCAGGTTTGTGAATTACAGTGCCCCTGAGCTCCTTTCTTCAACTCGCTTTCTTGTGAGCTGGCCGCAACACCGCAGGATGGCTTCAGGCCCTAATCTGGTTCCGGCACGGCACGCTGAGCCTTTGGTTATTTCCTCTTCCTGGTGGGAAATGAGAGTTAAATTTGCCCGTCCAGACACCTCCAGCTAGTCTCTCATTGGTTCTCGCTATTCCTGTTCATCTTCCGCCGAAATTGCAAACTGGGCCAAACAGGAGGTTAAAGGCGCTGACTCTCCAAGTGGGGAGAGTGTTAGTAAAGCGTCTGGAATGTTGCACCCGAGTACCAGGGGAGGAAAACTGAGACATATTTGAACACGTCTCCCGTTCACACGGTTGATCATACTCTGGGTTCCACATGCATGTTTTAGCTGAAGGAAGAATACCTTAAACCTGGAGAGTTGAGACCCGTGTAATGGGTACCATGCAATATGACTTCAAAGGGTCTTCATTTGCTCACCGAACCTCTCCAATCCTATCACTGCTGCGTTTATGCCCCTGTACACATGCTTGATTCTCTTTCAGAGACACAGCAATCCATAGGTTTTAAGATACTTACTAGTCAGGTATATTCTTAGGCGTTTAATATGCGGTGTTGAGTCCATTTCGTTGAGCAAGGAGTAGCTCTTGTCTATTCCATATTTGGCTTAAGGAACTTTATCTGTGCTCATTTCAATCTCTGGTTTTATGCAGCACCCCAACTCACCTTTCCCCTTAAGCAAGCATAAGTTGGTTTTCTAAATTTGAGACCCTGTTCTGTTTTGGAATTCAGTTCCTGTGTAGCCAAGTTTACATTCCGTGTATTAGTGATATCTTATGATGTTTCTTTTTCTGTGTGACTTATTTCAGTTAGAATCATCATACCTGAATCCACTCATTGTGCTGCTAAGGGCCTGATGACATAGATTTCATTGCTGAGTGATATTGCTTTGTAAGTAAATACCACAACTTCTTTATCCATTTTTCACTTTCTGCGATGTTGAACTTGTACTGTAAACGAGGTTCTTGTAAACAGAGGCGTCCCAAACTTCGGGGTGGCTGTGTCTTTTTGATTTTAATTTCCCTAAGCTATAGGACCATAAGTGGAAGTGCCCTAGGCTCTGTTGCTTTGTTTTTTAGATGTTTCAGGAAACACCATACACTTCTCCCGAGTGTCTGTTGGCAATTTACATCCCGCCCATCAGCATAACAAGGCTCCCAGTTCTCCATAGCCTGTCCTGCCTTTCTGGATTTTACACTTTTTTCAGATGGCCCTTTTGACCGGGGGGAAGTGAGACTTCATTGTAGTGCAGATTTCCTTTGCAAGCTTGCTTGGTTGGCCAAAAAGGGCGTATGCGTTTTTTCCTGAATATATTCAGGAAAAAACGCATACGCCCTTTTTGGCCAAGTGCATCATTGTGGACGTTCTGCCTCTTTTCCTATGCTTTCAATGCAATTCCAGTCTACCTCCTGAAATCGGTTTCCTGCAATTCTGCCCCGCTTTCAAGTCCTCTTGGCAGCCTTACTTCAGTATATTTTTGGACGATAGCTGTCATTTATAACTCTGCAGGTTTGTGAATTACAGTGCCCCTGAGCTCCTTTCTTCAACTCGCTTTCTTGTGAGCTGGCCGCAACACCGCAGGATGGCTTCAGGCCCTAATCTGGTTCCGGCACGGCACGCTGAGCCTTTGGTTATTTCCTCTTCCTGGTGGGAAATGAGAGTTAAATTTGCCCGTCCAGACACCTCCAGCTAGTCTCTCATTGGTTCTCGCTATTCCTGTTCATCTTCCGCAGAAATTGCAAACTGGGCCAAACAGGAGGTTAAAGGCGCTGACTCTCCAAGTGGGGAGAGTGTTAGTAAAGCGTCTGGAATGTTGCACCCGAGTACCAGGGGAGGAAAACTGAGACATATTTGAACACGTCTCCCGTTCACACGGTTGATCATACTCTGGGTCCCACATGCATGTTTTAGCTGAAGGAAGAATACCTTAAACCTGGGTAGTTGTAACCCGTGGAATGGGTACCATGCAATATGACTTCAAAGGGTCTTCGTTTGCTCACCGAACCTCTCCAATCCTATCACTGCTGCGTTTATGCCTCTGTACACATGCTTGATTCTCTTTCGGAGACATAGCAATCCATAGGTTTTAAGATACTTACTAGTCAGGTACATTCTTAGGCGTTTAATATGCGGTGTTGAGTCCATTTCGTTGAGCAAGGAGTAGCTCTTGTCTATTCCATATTTGGCTTAAGGAACTTTATCTGTGCTCATTTCAATCTCTGGTTTTATGCAGCACCCCAACTCACCTTTCCCCTTAAGCAAGCATAAGTTGGTTTTCTAAATTTGAGACCCTGTTCTGTTCTGTAATTCAGTTCCTGTGTAGCCAAGTTTACATTCCGTGTATTAGAGATATCTTATGATGTTTCTTTTTCTGTGTGACTTATTTCAGTTAGAATCATCATACCTGAATCCACTCACTGTGCTGCTAAGGGCCTGATGACATAGATTTCATTGCTGAGTGATATTGCTTTGTAAGTAAATACCACAACTTCTTTATCCATTTTTCACTTTCTGCGATGTTGAACTTGTACTGTAAACGAGGTTCTTGTAAACAGAGGCGTCCCAAACTTTGGGGTGGCTGTGTCTTTTTGATTTTAATTTCCCTAAGCTATAGGACCATAAGTGGAAGTGCCCTAGGCTCTGTTGCTTTGTTTTTTAGATGTTTCAGGAAACACCATACACTTCTCCCGAGTGTCTGTTGGCAATTTACATCCCGCCCATCAGCATAACAAGGCTCCCAGTTCTCCATGGCCTTTCCTGCCTTTCTGGATTTTACACTTTTTTCAGATGGCCCTTTTGACCGGGGGGAAGTGAGACTTCATTGTAGTGCAGATTTCCTTTGCAAGCTTGCTTGGTTGGCCAAAAAGGGCGTATGCGTTTTTTCCTGAATATATTCAGGAAAAAACGCATACGCCCTTTTTGGCCAAGTGCATCATTGTGGACGTTCTGCCTCTTTTCCTATGCTTTCAATGCAATTCCAGTCTACCTCCTGAAATCGGTTTCCTGCAATTCTGCCCCGCTTTCAAGTCCTCTTGGCAGCCTTACTTCAGTATATTTTTGGACGATAGCTGTCATTTATAACTCTGCAGGTTTGTGAATTACAGTGCCCCTGAGCTCCTTTCTTCAACTCGCTTTCTTGTGAGCTGGCCGCAACACCGCAGGATGGCTTCAGGCCCTAATCTGGTTCCGGCACGGCACGCTGAGCCTTTGGTTATTTCCTCTTCCTGGTGGGAAATGAGAGTTAAATTTGCCCGTCCAGACACCTCCAGCTAGTGTCTCATTGGTTCTCGCTATTCCTGTTCATCTTCCGCAGAAATTGCAAACTGGGCCAAACAGGAGGTTAAAGGCGCTGACTCTCCAAGTGGGGAGAGTGTTAGTAAAGCGTCTGGAATGTTGCACCCGAGTACCAGGGGAGGAAAACTGAGACATATTTGAACACGTCTCCCGTTCACACGGTTGATCATACTCTGGGTCCCACATGCATGTTTTAGCTGAAGGAAGAATACCTTAAACCTGGGTAGTTGAAACCCGTGGAATGGGTACCATGCAATATGACTTCAAAGGGTCTTCATTTGCTCACCGAACCTCTCCAATCCTATCACTGCTGCGTTTATGCCCCTGTACACATGCTTGATTCTCTTTCAGAGACACAGCAATTCATAGGTTTTAAGATACTTACTAGTCGGGTACATTCTTAGGCATTTAATATGGGGTGTTGAGTCCATTTCGCTGAGCAAGGAGTAGCTCTTGTCTATTCCATATTTGGCTTAAGGAACTTTATCTGTGCTCATTTCAATCTCTGGTTTTATGCAGCACCCCAACTCACCTTTCCCCTTAAGCAAGCATAAGTTGGTTTTCTAAATTTGAGACCCTGTTCTGTTCTGTAATTCAGTTCCTGTGTAGCCAAGTTTACATTCTGTGTATTACTGATATCTTATGATGTTTCTTTTTCTGTGTGACTTATTTTAGTTAGAATCATCATACCCAAATCCACTCATTGTGCTGCTAAGGGCCTGACGACATAGATTTCATTGCTGAGTGATATTGCTTTGTAAGTAAATACCACAACTTCTTTATCCATTTTTCACTTTCTGCGATGTTGAACTTGTACTGTAAACGAGGTTCTTGTAAACAGAGGCGTCCCAACCTTTGGGGTGGCTGTGTCTTTTTGATTTTAATTTCCCTAAGCTATAGGACCATAAGTGGAAGTGCCCTAGGCTCTGTTGCTTTGTTTTTTAGATGTTTCAGGAAACACCATACACTTCTCCCGAGTGTCTGTTGGCAATTTACATCCCGCCCATCAGCATAACAAGGCTCCCAGTTCTCCATGGCCTTTCCTGCCTTTCTGGATTTTACACTTTTTTCAGATGGCCCTTTTGACCGGGGGGAAGTGAGACTTCATTGTAGTGCAGATTTCCTTTGCAAGCTTGCTTGGTTGGCCAAAAAGGGCGTATGCGTTTTTTCCTGAATATATTCAGGAAAAAACGCATACGCCCTTTTTGGCCAAGTGCATCATTGTGGACGTTCTGCCTCTTTTCCTATGCTTTCAATGCAATTTCAGTCTACCTCCTGAAATCGGTTTCCTGCAATTCTGCCCCGCTTTCAAGTCCTCTTGGCAGCCTTACTTCAGTATATTTTTGGACGATAGCTGTCATTTATAACTCTGCAGGTTTGTGAATTACAGTGCCCCTGAGCTCCTTTCTTCAACTCGCTTTCTTGTGAGCTGGCCGCAACACCGCAGGATGGCTTCAGGCCCTAATCTGGTTCCGGCACGGCACGCTGAGCCTTTGGTTATTTCCTCTTCCTGGTGGGAAATGAGAGTTAAATTTGCCCGTCCAGACACCTCCAGCTAGTGTCTCATTGGTTCTCTCTATTCCTGTTGATCTTCCGCAGAAATTGCAAACTGGGCCAAACAGGAGGTTAAAGGCGCTGACTCTCCAAGTGGGGAGAGTGTTAGTAAAGCGTCTGGAATGTTGCACCCGAGTACCAGGGGAGGAAAACTGAGACATATTTGAACACGTCTCCCGTTCACACGGTTGATCATACTCTGGGTCCCACATGCATGTTTTAGCTGAAGGAAGAATACCTTAAACCTGGAGAGTTGAGACCCGTGTAATAGGTACCATGCAATATGACTTCAAAGGGTCTTCATTTGCTCACCGAACCTCTCCAATCCTATCACTGCTGCGTTTATGCCCCTGTACACATCCTTGATTCTCTTTCGGAGACATAGCAATCCATAGGTTTTAAGATACTTACTAGTCAGGTACATTCTTAGGCGTTTAATATGCGGTGTTGAGTCCATTTCGTTGAGCAAGGAGTAGCTCTTGTCTATTCCATATTTGGCTTAAGGAACTTTATCTGTGCTCATTTCAATCTCTGGTTTTATGCAGCACCCCAACTCACCTTTCCCCTTAAGCAAGCATAAGTTGGTTTTCTAAATTTGAGACCCTGTTCTCTTCTGTAATTCAGTTCCTGTGTAGCCAAGTTTACATTCCGTGTATTAGTGATATCTTATGATGTTTCTTTTTCTGTGTGACTTATTTCAGTTAGAATCATCATACCTGAATCCACTCACTGTGCTGCTAAGGGCCTGATGACATAGATTTCATTGCTGAGTGATATTGCTTTGTAAGTAAATACCACAACTTCTTTATCCATTTTTCACTTTCTGCGATGTTGAACTTGTACTGTAAACGAGGTTCTTGTAAACAGAGGCGTCCCAAACTTTGGGGTGGCTGTGTCTTTTTGATTTTAATTTCCCTAAGCTATAGGACCATAAGTGGAAGTGCCCTAGGCTCTGTTGCTTTGTTTTTTAGATGTTTCAGGAAACACCATACACTTCTCCCGAGTGTCTGTTGGCAATTTACATCCCGCCCATCAGCATAACAAGGCTCCCAGTTCTCCATGGCCTTTCCTGCCTTTCTGGATTTTACACTTTTTTCAGATGGCCCTTTTGACCGGGGGGAAGTGAGACTTCATTGTAGTGCAGATTTCCTTTGCAAGCTTGCTTGGTTGCCCAAAAAGGGCGTATGCGTTTTTTCCTGAATATATTCAGGAAAAAACGCATACGCCCTTTTTGGCCAAGTGCATCATTGTGGACGTTCTGCCTCTTTTCCTATGCTTTCAATGCAATTCCTGTCTACCTCCTGAAATCGGTTTCCTGCAATTCTGCCCCGCTTTCAAGTCCTCTTGGCAGCCTTACTTCAGTATATTTTTGGACGATAGCTGTCATTTATAACTCTGCAGGTTTGTGAATTACAGTGCCCCTGAGCTCCTTTCTTCAACTAGCTTTCTTGTGAGCTGGCCGCAACACCGCAGGATGGCTTCAGGCCCTAATCTGGTTCCGGCACGGCACGCTGAGCCTTTGGTTATTTCCTCTTCCTGGTGGGAAATGAGAGTTAAATTTGCCCGTCCAGACACCTCCAGCTAGTCTCTCATTGGTTCTCGCTATTCCTGTTCATCTTCCGCAGAAATTGCAAACTGGGCCAAACAGGAGGTTAAAGGCGCTGACTCTCCAAGTGGGGAGAGTGTTAGTAAAGCGTCTGGAATGTTGCACCCGAGTACCAGGGGAGGAAAACTGAGACATATTTGAACACGTCTCCCGTTCACACGGTTGATCATACTCTGGGTCCCACATGCATATTTTAGCTGAAGGAAGAATACCTTAAACCTGGGTAGTTGAAACCCGTGGAATGGGTACCATGCAATATGACTTCAAAGGGTCTTCATTTGCTCACCGAACCTCTCCAATCCTATCACTGCTGCGTTTATGCCCCTGTACACATGCTTGATTCTCTTTCAGAGACACAGCAATCCATAGGTTTTAAGATACTTACTAGTCGGGTATATTCTTAGGCATTTAATATGGGGTGTTGAGTCCATTTCGTTGAGCAAGGAGTAGCTCTTGTCTATTCCATATTTGGCTTAAGGAACTTTATCTGTGCTCATTTCAATCTCTGGTTTTATGCAGCACCCCAACTCACCTTTCCCCTTAAGCAAGCATAAGTTGGTTTTCTAAATTTGAGACCCTGTTCTGTTCTGTAATTCAGTTCCTGTGTAGCCAAGTTTACATTCTGTGTATTACTGATATCTTATGATGTTTCTTTTTCTGTGTGACTTATTTTAGTTAGAATCATCATACCCGAATCCACTCATTGTGCTGCTAAGGACCTGATGACATAGATTTCATTGCTGAGTGATATTGCTTTGTAAGTAAATACCACAACTTCTTTATCCATTTTTCACTTTCTGCGATGTTGAACTTGTACTGTAAACGAGGTTCTTGTAAACAGAGGCGTCCCAACCTTTGGGGTGGCTGTGTCTTTTTGATTTTAATTTCCCTAAGCTATAGGACCATAAGTGGAAGTGCCCTAGGCTCTGTTGCTTTGTTTTTTAGATGTTTCAGGAAACACCATACACTTCTCCCGAGTGTCTGTTGGCAATTTACATCCCGCCCATCAGCATAACAAGGCTCCCAGTTCTCCATGGCCTTTCCTGCCTTTCTGGATTTTACACTTTTTTCAGATGGCCCTTTTGACCGGGGAGAAGTGAGACTTCATTGTAGTGCAGATTTCCTTTGCAAGCTTGCTTGGTTGGCCAAAAAGGGCGTATGCATTTTTTCCTGAATATATTCAGGAAAAAACGCATACGCCCTTTTTTGCGAAGTGCATCATTGTGGACGTTCTGCCTCTTTTCCTATGCTTTCAATGCAATTCCAGTCTACCTCCTGAAATCGGTTTACTGCAATTCTGCCCCGCTTTCAAGTCCTCTTGGCAGCCTTACTTCAGTATATTTTTGGACGATAGCTGTCATTTATAACTCTGCAGGTTTGTGAATTACAGTGCCCCTGAGCTCCTTTCTTCAACTCGCTTTCTTGTGACCTGGCCGCAACACCGCAGGATGGCTTCAGGCCCTAATCTGGTTTCGGCACGGCACGCTGAGCCTTTGGTTATTTCCTCTTCCTGGTGGGAAATGAGAGTTAAATTTGCCCGTCCAGACACCTCCAGCTAGTGTCTCATTGGTTCTCGCTATTCCTGTTGATCTTCCGCAGAAATTGAAAACTGGGCCAAACAGGAGGTTAAAGGCGCTGACTCTCCAAGTGGGGAGAGTGTTAGTAAAGCGTCTGGAATGTTGCACCCGAGTACCAGGGGAGGAAAACTGAGACATATTTGAAAATGTCTCCCGTTCACACGGTTGATCATACTCTGGGTCCCACATGCATGTTTTAGCTGAAGGAAGAATACCTTAAACCTGGAGAGTTGAGACCCGTGTAATAGGTACCATGCAATATGACTTCAAAGGGTCTTCATTTGCTCACCGAACCTCTCCAATCCTATCACTGCTGCGTTTATGCCCCTGTACACATGCTTGATTCTCTATCGGAGACAGAGCAATCCATAGGTTTTAAGATACTTACTAGTCGGGTATATTCTTAGGCATTTAATATGGGGTGTTGAGTCCATTTCGTTGAGCAAGGAGTAGCTCTTGTCTATTCCATATTTGGCTTAAGGAACTTTATCTGTGCTCATTTCAATCTCTGGTTTTATGCAGCACCCCAACTCACCTTTCCCCTTAAGCAAGCATAAGTTGGTTTTCTAAATTTGAGACCCTGTTCTGTTCTGTAATTCAGTTCCTGTGTAGCCAAGTTTACATTCTGTGTATTACTGATATCTTATGATGTTTCTTTTTCTGTGTGACTTATTTTAGTTAGAATCATCATACCTGAATCCACTCATTGTGCTGCTAAGGGCCTGATGACATAGATTTCATTGCTGAGTGATATTGCTTTGTAAGTAAATACCACAACTTCTTTATCCATTTTTCACTTTCTGCGATGTTGAACTTGTACTGCAAACGAGGTTCTTGTAAACAGAGGCGTCCCAAACTTTGGGGTGGCTGTGTCTTTTTGATTTTAATTTCCCTAAGCTATAGGACCATAAGTGGAAGTGCCCTAGGCTCTGTTGCTTTGTTTTTTAGATGTTTCAGGAAACACCATACACTTCTCCCGAGTGTCTGTTGGCAATTTACATCCCGCCCATCAGCATAACAAGGCTCCCAGTTCTCCATGGCCTTTCCTGCCTTTCTGGATTTTACACTTTTTTCAGATGGCCCTTTTGACCGGGGAGAAGTGAGACTTCATTGTAGTGCAGATTTCCTTTGCAAGCTTGCTTGGTTGGCCAAAAAGGGCGTATGCGTTTTTTCCTGAATATATTCAGGAAAAAACGCATACGCCCTTTTTTGCGAAGTGCATCATTGTGGACGTTCTGCCTCTTTTCCTATGCTTTCAATGCAATTCCAGTCTACCTCCTGAAATCGGTTTACTGCAATTCTGCCCCGCTTTCAAGTCCTCTTGGCAGCCTTACTTCAGTATATTTTTGGACGATAGCTGTCATTTATAACTCTGCAGGTTTGTGAATTACAGTGCCCCTGAGCTCCTTTCTTCAACTCGCTTTCTTGTGAGCTGGCCGCAACACCGCAGGATGGCTTCAGGCCCTAATCTGGTTCCGGCACGGCACGCTGAGCCTTTGGTTATTTCCTCTTCCTGGTGGGAAATGAGAGTTAAATTTGCCCGTCCAGACACCTCCAGCTAGTGTCTCATTGGTTCTCGCTATTCCTGTTGATCTTCCGCAGAAATTGCAAACTGGGCCAAACAGGAGGTTAAAGGCGCTGACTCTCCAAGTGGGGAGAGTGTTAGTAAAGCGTCTGGAATGTTGCACCCGAGTACCAGGGGAGGAAAACTGAGACATATTTGAACATGTCTCCCGTTCACACGGTTGATCATACTCTGGGTTCCACATGCATGTTTTAGCTGAAGGAAGAATACCTTAAACCTGGAGAGTTGAGACCCGTGGAATGGGTACCATGCAATATGACTTCAAAGGGTCTTCATTTGCTCACCGAACCTCTCCAATCCTATCACTGCTGCATTTATGCCCCTGTACACATGCTTGATTCTCTTATGGAGACATAGCAATCCATAGGTTTTAAGATACTTACTAGTCAGGTACATTCTTAGGCGTTTAATTTGGGGTGTTGAGTCCATTTCGTTGAGCAAGGAGTAGCTCTTGTCTATTCCATATTTGGCTTAAGGAACTTTATCTGTGCTCATTTCAATCTCCGGTTTTATGCAGCACCCCAACTCACCTATCCCCTTAAGCAAGCATAAGTTGGTTTTCTAAATTTGAGACCCTGTTCTGTTTTGGAATTCAGTTCCTGTGTAGCCAAGTTTACATTCCGTGTATTACTGATATCTTATGATGTTTCTTTTTCTGTGTGACTTATTTCAGTTAGAATCATCGTACCTGAATCCACTCATTATGCTGCTACGGGCCTGATGACATAGATTTCATTGCTGAGTGATACTGCATTGTACGTAAATACCACAAGTTCTTTATCCATTTTTCACTTTCTGTGATATTGAACTTGTACGGTAAATGAGGTTTTTGTAAACAGAGGCGTCCCAAACTTTGGGGTGGCTGTGTCTTTTTGATTTTAATTTCCCTAAGCTATAGGACCATAAGTGGAAGTGCCCTAGGCTCTGTTGCTTTGTTTTTTAGATGTTTCAGGAAACACCATACACTTCTCCCGAGTGTCTGTTGGCAATTTACATCCCGCCCATCAGCATAACAAGGCTCCCAGTTCTCCATGGCCTGTCCTGCCTTTCTGGATTTTACACTTTTTTCAGATGGCCCTTTTGACCGGGGGGAAGTGAGACTTCATTGTAGTGCAGATTTCCTTTGCAAGCTTGCTTGGTTGGCCAAAAAGGGCGTATGCGTTTTTTCCTGAATATATTCAGGAAAAAACGCATACGCCCTTTTTGGCCAAGTGCATCATTGTGGACGTTCTGCCTCTTTTCCTATGCTTTCAATGCAATTCCAGTCTACCTCCTGAAATCGGTTTCCTGCAATTCTGCCCCGCTTTCAAGTCCTCTTGGCAGCCTTACTTCAGTATATTTTTGGACGATAGCTGTCATTTATAACTCTGCAGGTTTGTGAATTACAGTGCCCCTGAGCTCCTTTCTTCAACTCGCTTTCTTTTGAGCTGGCCGCAACACCGCAGGATGGCTTCAGGCCCTAATCTGGTTCCGGCACGGCACGCTGAGCCTTTGGTTATTTCCTCTTCCTGGTGGGAAATGAGAGTTAAATTTGCCCGTCCAGACACCTCCAGCTAGTCTCTCATTGGTTCTCCCTATTCCTGTTCATCTTCCGCAGAAATTGCAAACTGGGCCAAACAGGAGGTTAAAGGCGCTGACTCTCCAAGTGGGGAGAGTGTTAGTAAAGCGTCTGGAATGTTGCACCTGAGTACCAGGGGAGGAAAACTGAGACATATTTGAACACGTCTCCCGTTCACACGTTTGATCATACTCTGGGTTCCACATGCATGTTTTAGCTGAAGGAAGAATACCTTAAACCTGGGTAGTTGAAACCCGTGGAATGGGTACCATGCAATATGACTTCAAAGGGTCTTCGTTTGCTCACCGAACCTCTCCAATCCTATCACTGCTGCGTTTATGCCCCTGTACACATGCTTGATTCTCTTTTGGAGACATAGCAATCCATAGGTTTTAAGATACTTACTAGTCAGGTACATTCTTAGGCGTTTAATATGCGGTGTTGAGTCCATTTCGTTGAGCAAGGAGTAGCTCTTGTCTATTCCATATTTGGCTTAAGGAACTTTATCTGTGCTCATTTCAATCTCTGGTTTTATGCAGCACCCCAACTCACCTTTACCCTTAAGCAAGCATAAGTTGGTTTTCTAAATTTGAGACCCTGTTCTGTTCTGTAATTCAGTTCCTGTGTAGCCAAGTTTACATTCCGTGTATTACTGATATCTTATGATGTTTCATTTTCTGTGTGACTTATTTCAGTTAGAATCATCATACCTGAATCCACTCATTGTGCTGCTAAGGGCCTGATGACATAGATTTCATTGCTGAGTGATATTGCTTTGTAAGTAAATAGCATAACTTCTTTATCCATTTTTCACTTTCTGCGATGTTGAACTTGTACTGTAAGCGAGGTTCTTGTAAACAGAGGCGTCCCAAACTTTGGGGTGGCTGTGTCTTTTTGATTTTAATTTCCCTAAGCTATAGGACCATAAGTGGAAGTGCCCTAGGCTCTGTTGCTTTGTTTTTTAGATGTTTCAGGAAACACCATACACTTCTCCCGAGTGTCTGTTGGCAATTTACATCCCGCCCATCAGCATAACAAGGCTCCCAGTTCTCCATGGCCTTTCCTGCCTTTCTGGATTTTACACTTTTTTCAGATGGCCCTTTTGACCGGGGGGAAGTGAGACTTCATTGTAGTGCAGATTTCCTTTGCAAGCTTGCTTGGTTGGCCAAAAAGGGCGTATGCGTTTTTTCCTGAATATATTCAGGAAAAAACGCATACGCCCTTTTTGGCCAAGTGCATCATTGTGGACGTTCTGCCTCTTTTCCTATGCTTTCAATGCAATTCCAGTCTACCTCCTGAAATCGGTTTCCTGCAATTCTGCCCCGCTTTCAAGTCCTCTTGGCAGCCTTACTTCAGTATATTTTTGGACGATAGCTGTCATTTATAACTCTGCAGGTTTGTGAATTACAGTGCCCCTGAGCTCCTTTCTTCAACTCGCTTTCTTGTGAGCTGGCCGCAACACCGCAGGATGGCTTCAGGCCCTAATCTGGTTCCGGCACGGCACGCTGAGCCTTTGGTTATTTCCTCTTCCTGGTGGGAAATGAGAGTTAAATTTGCCCGTCCAGACACCTCCAGCTAGTCTCTCATTGGTTCTCGCTATTCCTGTTGATCTTCCGCAGAAATTGCAAACTGGGCCAAACAGGAGGTTAAAGGCGCTGACTCTCCAAGTGGGGAGAGTGTTAGTAAAGCGTCTGGAATGTTGCACCCGAGTACCAGGGGAGGAAAACTGAGACATATTTGAACACGTCTCCCGTTCACACGGTTGATCATACTCTGGGTCCCACATGCATGTTTTAGCTGAAGGAAGAATACCTTAAACCTGGGTAGTTGAAACCCGTGGAATGGGTACCATGCAATATGACTTCAAAGGGTCTTCATTTGCTCACCGAACCTCTCCAATCCTATCACTGCTGCGTTTATGCCCCTGTACACATGCTTGATTCTCTTTCGGAGACATAGCAATCCATAGGTTTTAAGATACTTACTAGTCAGGTACATTCTTAGGCGTTTAATATGCGGTGTTGAGTCCATTTCGTTGAGCAAGGCGTAGTTCTTTTCTATTCCATATTTGGCTTAAGGAACTTTATCTGTGCTCATTTCAATCTCTGGTTTTATGCAGCACCCCATCTCACCTTTCCCCTTAAGCAAGCATAAGTTGGTTTTCTAAATTTGAGACCCTGTTCTGTTCTGTAATTCAGTTCCTGTGTAGCCAAGTTTACATTCCGTGTATTAGTGATATCTTATGATGTTTCTTTTTCTGTGTGACTTATTTCAGTTAGAATCATCATACCTGAATCCACTCATTGTGCTGCTAAGGGCCTAATGACATAGATTTCATTGCTGAGTGATATTGCTTTGTAAGTAAATACCACAACTTCTTTATCCATTTTTCACTTTCTGCGATATTGAACTTGTACTGTAAACGAGGTTCTTGTAAACAGAGGCGTCCCAAACTTTGGGGTGGCTGTGTCTTTTTGATTTTAATTTCCCTAAGCTATAGGACCATAAGTGGAAGTGCCCTAGGCTCTGTTGCTTTGTTTTTTAGATGTTTCAGGAAACACCATACACTTCTCCCGAGTGTCTGTTGGCAATTTACATCCCGCCCATCAGCATAACAAGGCTCCCAGTTCTCCATGGCCTGTCCTGCCTTTCTGGATTTTACACTTATTTCAGATGGCCGTTTTGACCGGGGGGAAGTGAGACTTCATTGTAGTGCAGATTTCCTTTGCAAGCTTGCTTGGTTGACCAAAAAGGGCGTATGCGTTTTTTCCTGAATATATTCAGGAAAAAACGCATACGCCCTTTTTGGCCAAGTGCATCATTGTGGACGTTCTGCCTCTTTTCCTATGCTTTCAATGCAATTCCAGTCTACCTCCTGAAATCGGTTTCCTGCAATTCTGCCCCGCTTTCAAGTCCTCTTGGCAGCCTTACTTCAGTATATTTTTGGACGATAGCTGTCATTTATAACTCTGCAGGTTTGTGAATTACAGTGCCCCTGAGCTCCTTTCTTCAACTCGCTTTCTTGTGAGCTGGCCGCAACACTGCAGGATGGCTTCAGGCCATAATCTGGTTCCGGCAAGGCACGCTGAGCCTTTGGGTATTTCCTCTTCCTGGTGGGAAATGAGAGTTAAATTTGCCCGTCCAGACACCTCCAGCTAGTCTCTCATTGGTTCTCCCTATTCCTGTTCATCTTCCGCCGAAATTGCAAACTGGGCCAAACAGGAGGTTAAAGGCGCTGACTCTCCAAGTGGGGAGAGTGTTAGTAAAGCGTCTGGAATGTTGCACCCGAGTACCAGGGGAGGAAAACTGAGACATATTTGAACACGTCTCCCGTTCACACGGTTGATCATACTCTGGGTTCCACATGCATGTTTTAGCTGAAGGAAGAATACCTTAAACCTGGAGAGTTGAGACCCGTGTAATGGGTACCATGCAATATGACTTCAAAGGGTCTTCATTTGCTCACCGAACCTCTCCAATCCTATCACTGCTGCGTTTATGCCCCTGTACACATGCTTGATTCTCTTTCAGAGACACAGCAATCCATAGGTTTTAAGATACTTACTAGTCAGGTATATTCTTAGGCGTTTAATATGCGGTGTTGAGTCCATTTCGTTGAGCAAGGAGTAGCTCTTGTCTATTCCATATTTGGCTTAAGGAACTTTATCTGTGCTCATTTCAATCTCTGGTTTTATGCAGCACCCCAACTCACCTTTCCCCTTAAGCAAGCATAAGTTGGTTTTCTAAATTTGAGACCCTGTTCTGTTTTGGAATTCAGTTCCTGTGTAGCCAAGTTTACATTCCGTGTATTAGTGATATCTTATGATGTTTCTTTTTCTGTGTGACTTATTTCAGTTAGAATCATCATACCTGAATCCACTCATTGTGCTGCTAAGGGCCTGATGACATAGATTTCATTGCTGAGTGATATTGCTTTGTAAGTAAATACCACAACTTCTTTATCCATTTTTCACTTTCTGCGATGTTGAACTTGTACTGTAAACGAGGTTCTTGTAAACAGAGGCGTCCCAAACTTCGGGGTGGCTGTGTCTTTTTGATTTTAATTTCCCTAAGCTATAGGACCATAAGTGGAAGTGCCCTAGGCTCTGTTGCTTTGTTTTTTAGATGTTTCAGGAAACACCATACACTTCTCCCGAGTGTCTGTTGGCAATTTACATCCCGCCCATCAGCATAACAAGGCTCCCAGTTCTCCATAGCCTGTCCTGCCTTTCTGGATTTTACACTTTTTTCAGATGGCCCTTTTGACCGGGGGGAAGTGAGACTTCATTGTAGTGCAGATTTCCTTTGCAAGCTTGCTTGGTTGGCCAAAAAGGGCGTATGCGTTTTTTCCTGAATATATTCAGGAAAAAACGCATACGCCCTTTTTGGCCAAGTGCATCATTGTGGACGTTCTGCCTCTTTTCCTATGCTTTCAATGCAATTCCAGTCTACCTCCTGAAATCGGTTTCCTGCAATTCTGCCCCGCTTTCAAGTCCTCTTGGCAGCCTTACTTCAGTATATTTTTGGACGATAGCTGTCATTTATAACTCTGCAGGTTTGTGAATTACAGTGCCCCTGAGCTCCTTTCTTCAACTCGCTTTCTTGTGAGCTGGCCGCAACACCGCAGGATGGCTTCAGTCCCTAATCTGGTTCCGGCACGGCACGCTGAGCCTTTGGTTATTTCCTCTTCCTGGTGGGAAATGAGAGTTAAATTTGCCCGTCCAGACTCCTCCAGCTAGTCTCTCATTGGTTCTCGCTATTCCTGTTCATCTTCCGCAGAAATTGCAAACTGGGCCAAACAGGAGGTTAAAGGCGCTGACTCTCCAAGTGGGGAGAGTGTTAGTAAAGCGTCTGGAATGTTGCACCCGAGTACCAGGGGAGGAAAACTGAGACATATTTGAACACGTCTCCCGTTCACACGGTTGATCATACTCTGGGTCCCACATGCATGTTTTAGCTGAAGGAAGAATACCTTAAACCTGGGTAGTTGAAACCCGTGGAATGGGTACCATGCAATATGACTTCAAAGGGTCTTCGTTTGCTCACCGAACCTCTCCAATCCTATCACTGCTGCGTTTATGCCTCTGTACACATGCTTGATTCTCTTTCGGAGACATAGCAATCCATAGGTTTTAAGATACTTACTAGTCAGGTACATTCTTAGGCGTTTAATATGCGGTGTTGAGTCCATTTCGTTGAGCAAGGAGTAGCTCTTGTCTATTCCATATTTGGCTTAAGGAACTTTATCTGTGCTCATTTCAATCTCTGGTTTTATGCAGCACCCCAACTCACCTTTCCCCTTAAGCAAGCATAAGTTGGTTTTCTAAATTTGAGACCCTGTTCTGTTCTGTAATTCAGTTCCTGTGTAGCCAAGTTTACATTCCGTGTATTAGTGATATCTTATGATGTTTCTTTTTCTGTGTGACTTATTTCAGTTAGAATCATCATACCTGAATCCACTCACTGTGCTGCTAAGGGCCTGATGACATAGATTTCATTGCTGAGTGATATTGCTTTGTAAGTAAATACCACAACTTCTTTATCCATTTTTCACTTTCTGCGATGTTGAACTTGTACTGTAAACGAGGTTCTTGTAAACAGAGGCGTCCCAAACTTTGGGGTGGCTGTGTCTTTTTGATTTTAATTTCCCTAAGCTATAGGACCATAAGTGGAAGTGCCCTAGGCTCTGTTGCTTTGTTTTTTAGATGTTTCAGGAAACACCATACACTTCTCCCGAGTGTCTGTTGGCAATTTACATCCCGCCCATCAGCATAACAAGGCTCCCAGTTCTCCATGGCCTTTCCTGCCTTTCTGGATTTTACACTTTTTTCAGATGGCCCTTTTGACCGGGGGGAAGTGAGACTTCATTGTAGTGCAGATTTCCTTTGCAAGCTTGCTTGGTTGGCCAAAAAGGGCGTATGCGTTTTTTCCTGAATATATTCAGGAAAAAACGCATACGCCCTTTTTGGCCAAGTGCATCATTGTGGACGTTCTGCCTCTTTTCCTATGCTTTCAATGCAATTCCAGTCTACCTCCTGAAATCGGTTTCCTGCAATTCTGCCCCGCTTTCAAGTCCTCTTGGCAGCCTTACTTCAGTATATTTTTGGACGATAGCTGTCATTTATAACTCTGCAGGTTTGTGAATTACAGTGCCCCTGAGCTCCTTTCTTCAACTCGCTTTCTTGTGAGCTGGCCGCAACACCGCAGGATGGCTTCAGGCCCTAATCTGGTTCCGGCACGGCACGCTGAGCCTTTGGTTATTTCCTCTTCCTGGTGGGAAATGAGAGTTAAATTTGCCCGTCCAGACACCTCCAGCTAGTGTCTCATTGGTTCTCGCTATTCCTGTTGATCTTCCGCAGAAATTGCAAACTGGGCCAAACAGGAGGTTAAAGGCGCTGACTCTCCAAGTGGGGAGAGTGTTAGTAAAGCGTCTGGAATGTTGCACCCGAGTACCAGGGGAGGAAAACTGAGACATATTTGAACACGTCTCCCGTTCACACGGTTGATCATACTCTGGGTCCCACATGCATGTTTTAGCTGAAGGAAGAATACCTTAAACCTGGGTAGTTGAAACCCGTGGAATGGGTACCATGCAATATGACTTCAAAGGGTCTTCATTTGCTCACCGAACCTCTCCAATCCTATCACTGCTGCGTTTATGCCCCTGTACACATGCTTGATTCTCTTTCAGAGACACAGCAATTCATAGGTTTTAAGATACTTACTAGTCGGGTACATTCTTAGGCATTTAATATGGGGTGTTGAGTCCATTTCGCTGAGCAAGGAGTAGCTCTTGTCTATTCCATATTTGGCTTAAGGAACTTTATCTGTGCTCATTTCAATCTCTGGTTTTATGCAGCACCCCAACTCACCTTTCCCCTTAAGCAAGCATAAGTTGGTTTTCTAAATTTGAGACCCTGTTCTGTTCTGTAATTCAGTTCCTGTGTAGCCAAGTTTACATTCTGTGTATTACTGATATCTTATGATGTTTCTTTTTCTGTGTGACTTATTTTAGTTAGAATCATCATACCCAAATCCACTCATTGTGCTGCTAAGGGCCTGACGACATAGATTTCATTGCTGAGTGATATTGCTTTGTAAGTAAATACCACAACTTCTTTATCCATTTTTCACTTTCTGCGATGTTGAACTTGTACTGTAAACGAGGTTCTTGTAAACAGAGGCGTCCCAACCTTTGGGGTGGCTGTGTCTTTTTGATTTTAATTTCCCTAAGCTATAGGACCATAAGTGGAAGTGCCCTAGGCTCTGTTGCTTTGTTTTTTAGATGTTTCAGGAAACACCATACACTTCTCCCGAGTGTCTGTTGGCAATTTACATCCCGCCCATCAGCATAACAAGGCTCCCAGTTCTCCATGGCCTTTCCTGCCTTTCTGGATTTTACACTTTTTTCAGATGGCCCTTTTGACCGGGGGGAAGTGAGACTTCATTGTAGTGCAGATTTCCTTTGCAAGCTTGCTTGGTTGGCCAAAAAGGGCGTATGCGTTTTTTCCTGAATATATTCAGGAAAAAACGCATACGCCCTTTTTTGCCAAGTGCATCATTGTGGACGTTCTGCCTCTTTTCCTATGCTTTCAATGCAATTCCAGTCTACCTCCTGAAATCGGTTTCCTGCAATTCTGCCCCGCTTTCAAGTCCTCTTGGCAGCCTTACTTCAGTATATTTTTGGACGATAGCTGTCATTTATAACTCTGCAGGTTTGTGAATTACAGTGCCCCTGAGCTCCTTTCTTCAACTCGCTTTCTTGTGAGCTGGCCGTAACACCGCAGGATGGCTTCAGGCCCTAATCTGGTTCCGGCACGGCACGCTGAGCCTTTGGTTTTTTCCTCTTCCTGGTGGGAAATGAGAGTTAAATTTGCCCGTCCAGACACCTCCAGCTAGTCTCTCATTGGTTCTCGCTATTCCTGTTCATCTTCCGCAGAAATTGCAAACTGGGCCAAACAGGAGGTTAAAGGCGCTGACTCTCCAAGTGGGGAGAGTGTTAGTAAAGCGTCTGGAATGTTGCACCCGAGTACCAGGGGAGGAAAACTGAGACATATTTGAACACGTCTCCCGTTCACACGGTTGATCATACTCTGGGTCCCACATGCATGTTTTAGCTGAAGGAAGAATACCTTAAACCTGGAGAGTTGAGACCCGTGTAATAGGTACCATGCAATATGACTTCAAAGGGTCTTCATTTGCTCACCGAACCTCTCCAATCCTATCACTGCTGCGTTTATGCCCCTGTACACATGCTTGATTCTCTATCGGAGACAGAGCAATCCATAGGTTTTAAGATACTTACTAGTCGGGTATATTCTTAGGCATTTAATATGGGGTGTTGAGTCCATTTCGTTGAGCAAGGAGTAGCTCTTGTCTATTCCATATTTGGCTTAAGGAACTTTATCTGTGCTCATTTCAATCTCTGGTTTTATGCAGCACCCCAACTCACCTTTCCCCTTAAGCAAGCATAAGTTGGTTTTCTAAATTTGAGACCCTGTTCTGTTCTGTAATTCAGTTCCTGTGTAGCCAAGTTTACATTCTGTGTATTACTGATATCTTATGATGTTTCTTTTTCTGTGTGACTTATTTTAGTTAGAATCATCATACCTGAATCCACTCATTGTGCTGCTAAGGGCCTGATGACATAGATTTCATTGCTGAGTGATATTGCTTTGTAAGTAAATACCACAACTTCTTTATCCATTTTTCACTTTCTGCGATGTTGAACTTGTACTGCAAACGAGGTTCTTGTAAACAGAGGCGTCCCAAACTTTGGGGTGGCTGTGTCTTTTTGATTTTAATTTCCCTAAGCTATAGGACCATAAGTGGAAGTGCCCTAGGCTCTGTTGCTTTGTTTTTTAGATGTTTCAGGAAACACCATACACTTCTCCCGAGTGTCTGTTGGCAATTTACATCCCGCCCATCAGCATAACAAGGCTCCCAGTTCTCCATGGCCTTTCCTGCCTTTCTGGATTTTACACTTTTTTCAGATGGCCCTTTTGACCGGGGAGAAGTGAGACTTCATTGTAGTGCAGATTTCCTTTGCAAGCTTGCTTGGTTGGCCAAAAAGGGCGTATGCGTTTTTTCCTGAATATATTCAGGAAAAAACGCATACGCCCTTTTTTGCGAAGTGCATCATTGTGGACGTTCTGCCTCTTTTCCTATGCTTTCAATGCAATTCCAGTCTACCTCCTGAAATCGGTTTACTGCAATTCTGCCCCGCTTTCAAGTCCTCTTGGCAGCCTTACTTCAGTATATTTTTGGACGATAGCTGTCATTTATAACTCTGCAGGTTTGTGAATTACAGTGCCCCTGAGCTCCTTTCTTCAACTCGCTTTCTTGTGAGCTGGCCGCAACACCGCAGGATGGCTTCAGGCCCTAATCTGGTTCCGGCACGGCACGCTGAGCCTTTGGTTATTTCCTCTTCCTGGTGGGAAATGAGAGTTAAATTTGCCCGTCCAGACACCTCCAGCTAGTGTCTCATTGGTTCTCGCTATTCCTGTTGATCTTCCGCAGAAATTGCAAACTGGGCCAAACAGGAGGTTAAAGGCGCTGACTCTCCAAGTGGGGAGAGTGTTAGTAAAGCGTCTGGAATGTTGCACCCGAGTAGCAGGGGAGGAAAACTGAGACATATTTGAACATGTCTCCCGTTCACACGGTTGATCATACTCTGGGTTCCACATGCATGTTTTAGCTGAAGGAAGAATACCTTAAACCTGGAGAGTTGAGACCCGTGGAATGGGTACCATGCAATATGACTTCAAAGGGTCTTCATTTGCTCACCGAACCTCTCCAATCCTATCACTGCTGCATTTATGCCCCTGTACACATGCTTGATTCTCTTATGGAGACATAGCAATCCATAGGTTTTAAGATACTTACTAGTCAGGTACATTCTTAGGCGTTTAATTTGGGGTGTTGAGTCCATTTCGTTGAGCAAGGAGTAGCTCTTGTCTATTCCATATTTGGCTTAAGGAACTTTATCTGTGCTCATTTCAATCTCCGGTTTTATGCAGCACCCCAACTCACCTTTCCCCTTAAGCAAGCATAAGTTGGTTTTCTAAATTTGAGACCCTGTTCTGTTTTGGAATTCAGTTCCTGTGTAGCCAAGTTTACATTCCGTGTATTACTGATATCTTATGATGTTTCTTTTTCTGTGTGACTTATTTCAGTTAGAATCATCGTACCTGAATCCACTCATTATGCTGCTACGGGCCTGATGACATAGATTTCATTGCTGAGTGATACTGCATTGTACGTAAATACCACAAGTTCTTTATCCATTTTTCACTTTCTGTGATATTGAACTTGTACGGTAAATGAGGTTTTTGTAAACAGAGGCGTCCCAAACTTTGGGGTGGCTGTGTCTTTTTGATTTTAATTTCCCTAAGCTATAGGACCATAAGTGGAAGTGCCCTAGGCTCTGTTGCTTTGTTTTTTAGATGTTTCAGGAAACACCATACACTTCTCCCGAGTGTCTGTTGGCAATTTACATCCCGCCCATCAGCATAACAAGGCTCCCAGTTCTCCATGGCCTGTCCTGCCTTTCTGGATTTTACACTTTTTTCAGATGGCCCTTTTGACCGGGGGGAAGTGAGACTTCATTGTAGTGCAGATTTCCTTTGCAAGCTTGCTTGGTTGGCCAAAAAGGGCGTATGCGTTTTTTCCTGAATATATTCAGGAAAAAACGCATACGCCCTTTTTGGCCAAGTGCATCATTGTGGACGTTCTGCCTCTTTTCCTATGCTTTCAATGGAATTCCAGTCTACCTCCTGAAATCGGTTTCCTGCAATTCTGCCCCGCTTTCAAGTCCTCTTGGCAGCCTTACTTCAGTATATTTTTGGACGATAGCTATCATTTATAACTCTGCAGGTTTGTGAATTACAGTGCCCCTGAGCTCCTTTCTTCAACTCGCTTTCTTGTGAGCTGGCCGCAACACCCCAAGATGGCTTCAGGCCCTAATCTGGTTCCGGCACGGCACGCTGAGCCTTTGGTTAATTCCTCTTCCTGGTGGGAAATGAGAGTTAAATTTGCCCGTCCAGACACCTCCAGCTAGTCTCTCATTGGTTCTCCCTATTCCTGTTCATCTTCCGCAGAAATTGCAAACTGGGCCAAACAGGAGGTTAAAGGCGCTGACTCTCCAAGTGGGGAGAGTGTTAGTAAAGCGTCTGGAATGTTGCACCTGAGTACCAGGGGAGGAAAACTGAGACATATTTGAACACGTCTCCCGTTCACACGTTTGATCATACTCTGGGTTCCACATGCATGTTTTAGCTGAAGGAAGAATACCTTAAACCTGGGTAGTTGAAACCCGTGGAATGGGTACCATGCAATATGACTTCAAAGGGTCTTCGTTTGCTCACCGAACCTCTCCAATCCTATCACTGCTGCGTTTATGCCCCGGTACACATCCTTGATTCTCTTTCGGAGACATACCAATCCATAGGTTTTAAGATACTTACTAGTCAGGTACATTCTTAGGCGTTTAATATGCGGTGTTGAGTCCATTTCGTTGAGCAAGGAGTAGCTCTTGTCTATTCCATATTTGGCTTAAGGAACTTTATCTGTGCTCATTTCAATCTCTGGTTTTATGCAGCACCCCAACTCACCTTTACCCTTAAGCAAGCATAAGTTGGTTTTCTAAATTTGAGACCCTGTTCTGTTCTGTAATTCAGTTCCTGTGTAGCCAAGTTTACATTCCGTGTATTACTGATATCTTATGATGTTTCATTTTCTGTGTGACTTATTTCAGTTAGAATCATCATACCTGAATCCACTCATTGTGCTGCTAAGGGCCTGATGACATAGATTTCATTGCTGAGTGATATTGCTTTGTAAGTAAATAGCATAACTTCTTTATCCATTTTTCACTTTCTGCGATGTTGAACTTGTACTGTAAGCGAGGTTCTTGTAAACAGAGGCGTCCCAAACTTTGGGGTGGCTGTGTCTTTTTGATTTTAATTTCCCTAAGCTATAGGACCATAAGTGGAAGTGCCCTAGGCTCTGTTGCTTTGTTTTTTAGATGTTTCAGGAAACACCATACACTTCTCCCGAGTGTCTGTTGGCAATTTACATCCCGCCCATCAGCATAACAAGGCTCCCAGTTCTCCATGGCCTGTTCTGCCTTTCTGGATTTTACACTATTTTCAGATGGCCCTTTTGACCGGGGGGAAGTGAGACTTCATTGTAGTGCAGATTTCCTTTGCAAGCTTGCTTGGTTGGCCAAAAAGGGCGTATGCGTTTTTTCCTGAATATATTCAGGAAAAAACGCATACGCCCTTTTTGGCCAAGTGCATCATTGTGGACGTTCTGCCTCTTTTCCTATGCTTTCAATGCAATTCCAGTCTACATCCTGAAATCGGTTTCCTGCAATTCTGCCCCGCTTTCAAGTCCTCTTGGCAGCCTTACTTCAGTATATTTTTGGACGATAGCTGTCATTTATAACTCTGCAGGTTTGTGAATTACAGTGCCCCTGAGCTCCTTTCTTCAACTCGCTTTCTTGTGAGCTGGCCGCAACACCGCAGGATGGCTTCAGGCCCTAATCTGGTTCCGGCACGGCACGCTGAGCCTTTGGTTATTTCCTCTTCCTGGTGGGAAATGAGAGTTAAATTTGCCCGTCCAGACACCTCCAGCTAGTGTCTCATTGGTTCTCGCTATTCCTGTTGATCTTCCGCAGAAATTGCAAACTGGGCCAAACAGGAGGTTAAAGGCGCTGACTCTCCAAGTGGGGAGAGTGTTAGTAAAGCGTCTGGAATGTTGCACCCGAGTACCAGGGGAGGAAAACTGAGACATATTTGAACATGTCTCCCGTTCACACGGTTGATCATACTCTGGGTTCCACATGCATGTTTTAGCTGAAGGAAGAATACCTTAAACCTGGAGAGTTGAGACCCGTGGAATGGGTACCATGCAATATGACTTCAAAGGGTCTTCATTTGCTCACCGAACCTCTCCAATCCTATCACTGCTGCGTTTATGCCCCTGTACACACGCTTGATTCTCTTTTGGAGACATAGCAATCCATAGGTTTTAAGATACTTACTAGTCAGGTACATTCTTAGGCGTTTAATTTGGGGTGTTGAGTCCATTTCGTTGAGCAAGGAGTAGCTCTTGTCTATTCCATATTTGGCTTAAGGAACTTTATCTGTGCTCATTTCAATCTCTGGTTTTATGCAGCACCCCAACTCACCTTTCCCCTTAAGCAAGCATAAGTTGGTTTTCTAAATTTGAGACCCTGTTCTGTTTTGGAATTCAGTTCCTGTGTAGCCAAGTTTACATTCCGTGTATTACTGATATCTTATGATGTTTCTTTTTCTGTGTGACTTATTTCAGTTAGAATCATCGTACCTGAATCCACTCATTATGCTGCTACGGGCCTGATGACATAGATTTCATTGCTGAGTGATACTGCATTGTACGTAAATACCACAAGTTCTTTATCCATTTTTCACTTTCTGTGATATTGAACTTGTATGGTAAACGAGGTTCTTGTAAACAGAGGCGTCCCAAACTTTGGGGTGGCTGTGTCTTTTTGATTTTAATTTCCCTAAGCTATAGGACCATAAGTGGAAGTGCCCTAGGCTCTGTTGCTTTGTTTTTTAGATGTTTCAGGAAACACCATACACTTCTCCCGAGTGTCTGTTGGCAATTTACATCCCGCCCATCAGCATAACAAGGCTCCCAGTTCTCCATGGCCTGTCCTGCCTTTCTGGATTTTACACTTTTTTCAGATGGCCCTTTTGACCGGGGGGAAGTGAGACTTCATTGTAGTGCAGATTTCCTTTGCAAGCTTGCTTGGTTGGCCAAAAAGGGCGTATGCGTTTTTTCCTGAATATATTCAGGAAAAAACGCATACGCCCTTTTTGGCCAAGTGCATCATTGTGGACGTTCTGCCTCTTTTCCTATGCTTTCAATGCAATTCCAGTCTACCTCCTGAAATCGGTTTCCTGCAATTCTGCCCCGCTTTCAAGTCCTCTTGGCAGCCTTACTTCAGTATATTTTTGGACGATAGCTGTCATTTATAACTCTGCAGGTTTGTGAATTACAGTGCCCCTGAGCTCCTTTCTTCAACTCGCTTTCTTTTGAGCTGGCCGCAACACCGCAGGATGGCTTCAGGCCCTAATCTGGTTCCGGCACGGCACGCTGAGCCTTTGGTTATTTCCTCTTCCTGGTGGGAAATGAGAGTTAAATTTGCCCGTCCAGACACCTCCAGCTAGTGTCTCATTGGTTCTCGCTATTCCTGTTGATCTTCCGCAGAAATTGCAAACTGGGCCAAACAGGAGGTTAAAGGCGCTGACTCTCCAAGTGGGGAGAGTGTTAGTAAAGCGTCTGGAATGTTGCACCCGAGTACCAGGGGAGGAAAACTGAGACATATTTGAACATGTCTCCCGTTCACACGGTTGATCATACTCTGGGTTCCACATGCATGTTTTAGCTGAAGGAAGAATACCTTAAACCTGGAGAGTTGAGACCCGTGGAATGGGTACCATGCAATATGACTTCAAAGGGTCTTCATTTGCTCACCGAACCTCTCCAATCCTATCACTGCTGCGTTTATGCCCCTGTACACACGCTTGATTCTCTTTTGGAGACATAGCAATCCATAGGTTTTAAGATACTTACTAGTCAGGTACATTCTTAGGCGTTTAATTTGGGGTGTTGAGTCCATTTCGTTGAGCAAGGAGTAGCTCTTGTCTATTCCATATTTGGCTTAAGGAACTTTATCTGTGCTCATTTCAATCTCTGGTTTTATGCAGCACCCCAACTCACCTTTCCCCTTAAGCAAGCATAAGTTGGTTTTCTAAATTTGAGACCCTGTTCTGTTTTGGAATTCAGTTCCTGTGTAGCCAAGTTTACATTCCGTGTATTACTGATATCTTATGATGTTTCTTTTTCTGTGTGACTTATTTCAGTTAGAATCATCGTACCTGAATCCACTCATTATGCTGCTACGGGCCTGATGACATAGATTTCATTGCTGAGTGATACTGCATTGTACGTAAATACCACAAGTTCTTTATCCATTTTTCACTTTCTGTGATATTGAACTTGTACGGTAAACGAGGTTCTTGTAAACAGAGGCGTCCCAAACTTTGGGGTGGCTGTGTCTTTTTGATTTTAATTTCCCTAAGCTATAGGACCATAAGTGGAAGTGCCCTAGGCTCTGTTGCTTTGTTTTTTAGATGTTTCAGGAAACACCATACACTTCTCCCGAGTGTCTGTTGGCAATTTACATCCCGCCCATCAGCATAACAAGGCTCCCAGTTCTCCATGGCCTGTCCTGCCTTTCTGGATTTTACACTTTTTTCAGATGGCCCTTTTGACCGGGGGGAAGTGAGACTTCATTGTAGTGCAGATTTCCTTTGCAAGCTTGCTTGGTTGGCCAAAAAGGGCGTATGCGTTTTTTCCTGAATATATTCAGGAAAAAACGCATACGCCCTTTTTGGCCAAGTGCATCATTGTGGACGTTCTGCCTCTTTTCCTATGCTTTCAATGCAATTCCAGTCTACCTCCTGAAATCGGTTTCCTGCAATTCTGCCCCGCTTTCAAGTCCTCTTGGCAGCCTTACTTCAGTATATTTTTGGACGATAGCTGTCATTTATAACTCTGCAGGTTTGTGAATTACAGTGCCCCTGAGCTCCTTTCTTCAACTCGCTTTCTTTTGAGCTGGCCGCAACACCGCAGGATGGCTTCAGGCCCTAATCTGGTTCCGGCACGGCACGCTGAGCCTTTGGTTATTTCCTCTTCCTGGTGGGAAATGAGAGTTAAATTTGCCCGTCCAGACACCTCCAGCTAGTCTCTCATTGGTTCTCCCTATTCCTGTTCATCTTCCGCAGAAATTGCAAACTGGGCCAAACAGGAGGTTAAAGGCGCTGACTCTCCAAGTGGGGAGAGTGTTAGTAAAGCGTCTGGAATGTTGCACCCGAGTACCAGGGGAGGAAAACTGAGACATATTTGAACACGTCTCCCGTTCACACGTTTGATCATACTCTGGGTTCCACATGCATGTTTTAGCTGAAGGAAGAATACCTTAAACCTGGGTAGTTGAAACCCGTGGAATGGGTACCATGCAATATGACTTCAAAGGGTCTTCGTTTGCTCACCGAACCTCTCCAATCCTATCACTGCTGCGTTTATGCCCCTGTACACATGCTTGATTCTCTTTTGGAGACATAGCAATCCATAGGTTTTAAGATACTTACTAGTCAGGTACATTCTTAGGCGTTTAATATGCGGTGTTGAGTCCATTTCGTTGAGCAAGGAGTAGCTCTTGTCTATTCCATATTTGGCTTAAGGAACTTTATCTGTGCTCATTTCAATCTCTGGTTTTATGCAGCACCCCAACTCACCTTTACCCTTAAGCAAGCATAAGTTGGTTTTCTAAATTTGAGACCCTGTTCTGTTCTGTAATTCAGTTCCTGTGTAGCCAAGTTTACATTCCGTGTATTACTGATAGCTTATGATGTTTCATTTTCTGTGTGACTTATTTCAGTTAGAATCATCATACCTGAATCCACTCATTGTGCTGCTAAGGGCCTGATGACATAGATTTCATTGCTGAGTGATATTGCTTTGTAAGTAAATAGCACAACTTCTTTATCCATTTTTCACTTTCTGCGATGTTGAACTTGTACTGTAAGCGAGGTTCTTGTAAACAGAGGCGTCCCAAACTTTGGGGTGGCTGTGTCTTTTTGATTTTAATTTCCCTAAGCTATAGGACCATAAGTGGAAGTGCCCTAGGCTCTGTTGCTTTGTTTTTTAGATGTTTCAGGAAACACCATACACTTCTCCCGAGTGTCTGTTGGCAATTTACATCCCGCCCATCAGCATAACAAGGCTCCCAGTTCTCCATGGCCTGTCCTGCCTTTCTGGATTTTACACTATTTTCAGATGGCCCTTTTGACCGGGGGGAAGTGAGACTTCATTGTAGTGCAGATTTCCTTTGCGAGCTTGCTTGGTTGGCCAAAAAGGGCGTATGCGTTTTTTCCTGAATATATTCAGGAAAAAACGCATACGCCCTTTTTGGCCAAGTGCATCATTGTGGACGTTCTGCCTCTTTTCCTATGCTTTCAATGCAATTCCAGTCTACCTCCTGAAATCGGTTTCCTGCAATTCTGCCCCGCTTTCAAGTCCTCTTGGCAGCCTTACTTCAGTATATTTTTGGACGATAGCTGTCATTTATAACTCTGCAGGTTTGTGAATTACAGTGCCCCTGAGCTCCTTTCTTCAACTCGCTGTCTTTTGAGCTGGCCGCGACACCGCAGGATGACTTCAGGCTCTAATCTGGTTCCGGCACGGCACGCTGAGCCTTTGGTTATTTCCTCTTCCTGGTGGGAAATGAGAGTTAAATTTGCCCGTCCAGACACCTCCAGCTAGTCTCTCATTGGTTCTCCCTATTCCTGTTCATCTTCCGCAGAAATTGCAAACTGGGCCAAACAGGAGGTTAAAGGCGCTGACTCTCCAAGTGGGGAGAGTGTTAGTAAAGCGTCTGGAATGTTGCACCCGAGTACCAGGTGAGGAAAACTGAGACATATTTGAACACGTCTCCCGTTCACACGGTTGATCATACTCTGGGTTCCACATGCATGTTTTAGCTGAAGGAAGAATACCTTAAACCTGGGTAGTTGAAACCCGTGGAATGGGTACCATGCAATATGACTTCAAAGGGTCTTCATTTGCTCACCAAACCTCTCCAATCCTATCACTGCTGCGTTTATGCCCCTGTACACATGCTTGATTCTCTTTCGGAGACATAGCAATCCATAGGTTTTAAGATACTTACTAGTCAAGTACATTGTTAGGCGTTTAATTTGGGGTGTTGAGTCCATTTCGTTGAGCAAGGAGTAGCTCTTGTCTATTCCATATTTGGCTTAAGGAACTTTATCTGTGCTCATTTCAATCTCTGGTTTTATGCAGCACCCCAACTCACCTTTACTCTTAAGCAAGCATAAGTTGGTTTTCTAAATTTGAGACCCTGTTCTGTTTTGGAATTCAGTTCCTGTGTAGCCAAGTTTACATTCCGTGTATTACTGATATCTTATGATGTTTCTTTTTCTGTGTGACTTATTTCAGTTAGAATCATCGTACCTGAATCCACTCATTATGCTGCTACGGGCCTGATGACATAGATTTCATTGCTGAGTGATACTGCATTGTACGTAAGTACCACAAGTTCTTTATCCATTTTTCACTTTCTGTGATATTGCACTTGTACGGTAAACGAGGTTCTTGTAAACAGAGGCGTCCCAAACTTTGGGGTGGCTGTGTCTTTTTGATTTTAATTTCCCTAAGCTATAGGACCATAAGTGGAAGTGCCCTAGGCTCTGTTGCTTTGTTTTTTAGATGTTTCAGGAAACACCATACACTTCTCCCGAGTGTCTGTTGGCAATTTACATCCCGCCCATCAGCATAACAAGGCTCCCAGTTCTCCATGGCCTGTCCTGCCTTTCTGGATTTTACACTTTTTTCAGATGGCCCTTTTGACCGGGGGGAAGTGAGACTTCATTGTAGTGCAGATTTCCTTTGCAAGCTTGCTTGGTTGGCCAAAAAGGGCGTATGCGTTTTTTCCTGAATATATTCAGGAAAAAACGCATACGCCCTTTTTGGCCAAGTGCATCATTGTGGACGTTCTGCCTCTTTTCCTATGCTTTCAATGCAATTCCAGTCTACCTCCTGAAATCGGTTTCCTGCAATTCTGCCCCGCTTTCAAGTCCTCTTGCCAGCCTTACTTCAGTATATTTTTGGACGATAGCTGTCATTTATAACTCTGCAGGTTTGTGAATTACAGTGCCCCTGAGCTCCTTTCTTCAACTCGCTTTCTTGTGACCTGGCCGCAACACCGCAGGATGGCTTCACGCCCTAATCTGGTTCCGGCACGGCACGCTGAGCCTTTGGTTAATTCCTCTTCCTGGTGGGAAATGAGAGTTAAATTTGCCCGTCCAGACACCTCCAGCTAGTCTCTCATTGGTTCTCGCTATTCCTGTTCATCTTCCGCAGAAATTGCAAACTGGGCCAAACAGGAGGTTAAAGGGACTGACTCTCCAAGTGGGGAGAGTGTTAGTAAAGCGTCTGGAATGTTGCACCTGAGTACCAGGGGAGGAAAACTGAGACATATTTGAACACGTCTCCCGATCACATCGTTGATCATACTCTAGGTTCCACATGCATGTTTTAGCTGAAGGAAGAATACCTTAAACCTGGGTAGTTGAAACCCGTGGAATGGGTACCATGCAATATGACTTCAAAGGGTCTTCATTTGCTCACCGAACCTCTCCAATCCTATCACTGCTGCGTTTATGCCCCTGTACACATGCTTGATTCTCTTTTGGAGACATAGCAATCCATAGGTTTTAAGATACTTACTAGTCAGGTACATTCTTAGGCGTTTAATATGCGGTGTTGAGTCCATTTCGTTGAGCAAGGAGTAGCTCTTGTCTATTCCATATTTGGCTTAAGGAACTTTATCTGTGCTCATTTCAATCTCTGGTTTTATGCAGCACCCCAACTCACCTTTACTCTTAAGCAAGCATAAGTTGGTTTTCTAAATTTGAGACCCTGTTCTGTTTTGGAATTCAGTTCCTGTGTAGCCAAGTTTACATTCCGTGTATTACTGATATCTTATGATGTTTCTTTTTCTGTGTGACTTATTTCAGTTAGAATCATCGTACCTGAATCCACTCATTATGCTGCTACGGGCCTGATGACATAGATTTCATTGCTGAGTGATACTGCATTGTACGTAAGTACCACAAGTTCTTTATCCATTTTTCACTTTCTGTGATATTGCACTTGTACGGTAAACGAGGTTCTTGTATACAGAGGCGTCCCAAACTTTGGGGTGGCTGTGTCTTTTTGATTTTAATTTCCCTAAGCTATAGGACCATAAGTGGAAGTGCCCTAGGCTCTGTTGCTTTGTTTTTTAGATGTTTCAGGAAACACCATACACTTCTCCCGAGTGTCTGTTGGCAATTTACATCCCGCCCATCAGCATAACAAGGCTCCCAGTTCTCCATGGCCTGTCCTGCCTTTCTGGATTTTACACTTTTTTCAGATGGCCCTTTTGACCGGGGGGAAGTGAGACTTCATTGTAGTGCAGATTTCCTTTGCAAGCTTGCTTGGTTGGCCAAAAAGGGCGTATGCGTTTTTTCCTGAATATATTCAGGAAAAAACGCATACGCCCTTTTTGGCCAAGTGCATCATTGTGGACGTTCTGCCTCTTTTCCTATGCTTTCAATGCAATTCCAGTCTACCTCCTGAAATCGGTTTCCTGCAATTCTGCCCCGCTTTCAAGTCCTCTTGGCAGCCTTACTTCAGTATATTTTTGGACGATAGCTGTCATTTATAACTCTGCAGGTTTGTGAATTACAGTGCCCCTGAGCTCCTTTCTTCAACTCGCTTTCTTTTGAGCTGGCCGCAACACCGCAGGATGGCTTCAGGCCCTAATCTGGTTCCGGCACGGCACGCTGAGCCTTTGGTTATTTCCTCTTCCTGGTGGGAAATGAGAGTTAAATTTGCCCGTCCAGACACCTCCAGCTAGTCTCTCATTGGTTCTCCCTATTCCTGTTCATCTTCCGCAGAAATTGCAAACTGGGCCAAACAGGAGGTTAAAGGCGCTGACTCTCCAAGTGGGGAGAGTGTTAGTAAAGCGTCTGGAATGTTGCACCCGAGTACCAGGGGAGGAAAACTGAGACATATTTGAACACGTCTCCCGTTCACACGTTTGATCATACTCTGGGTTCCACATGCATGTTTTAGCTGAAGGAAGAATACCTTAAACCTGGGTAGTTGAAACCCGTGGAATGGGTACCATGCAATATGACTTCAAAGGGTCTTCGTTTGCTCACCGAACCTCTCCAATCCTATCACTGCTGCGTTTATGCCCCTGTACACATGCTTGATTCTCTTTTGGAGACATAGCAATCCATAGGTTTTAAGATACTTACTAGTCAGGTACATTCTTAGGCGTTTAATATGCGGTGTTGAGTCCATTTCGTTGAGCAAGGAGTAGCTCTTGTCTATTCCATATTTGGCTTAAGGAACTTTATCTGTGCTCATTTCAATCTCTGGTTTTATGCAGCACCCCAACTCACCTTTACCCTTAAGCAAGCATAAGTTGGTTTTCTAAATTTGAGACCCTGTTCTGTTCTGTAATTCAGTTCCTGTGTAGCCAAGTTTACATTCCGTGTATTACTGATATCTTATGATGTTTCATTTTCTGTGTGACTTATTTCAGTTAGAATCATCATACCTGAATCCACTCATTGTGCTGCTAAGGGCCTGATGACATAGATTTCATTGCTGAGTGATATTGCTTTGTAAGTAAATAGCACAACTTCTTTATCCATTTTTCACTTTCTGCGATGTTGAACTTGTACTGTAAGCGAGGTTCTTGTAAACAGAGGCGTCCCAAACTTTGGGGTGGCTGTGTCTTTTTGATTTTAATTTCCCTAAGCTATAGGACCATAAGTGGAAGTGCCCTAGGCTCTGTTGCTTTGTTTTTTAGATGTTTCAGGAAACACCATACACTTCTCCCGAGTGTCTGTTGGCAATTTACATCCCGCCCATCAGCATAACAAGGCTCCCAGTTCTCCATGGCCTGTCCTGCCTTTCTGGATTTTACACTATTTTCAGATGGCCCTTTTGACCGGGGGGAAGTGAGACTTCATTGTAGTGCAGATTTCCTTTGCAAGCTTGCTTGGTTGGCCAAAAAGGGCGTATGCGTTTTTTCCTGAATATATTCAGGAAAAAACGCATACGCCCTTTTTGGCCAAGTGCATCATTGTGGACGTTCTGCCTCTTTTCCTATGCTTTCAATGCAATTCCAGTCTACCTCCTGAAATTGGTTTCCTGCAATTCTGCCCCGCTTTCAAGTCCTCTTGGCAGCCTTACTTCAGTATATTTTTGGACGATAGCTGTCATTTATAACTCTGCAGGTTTGTGAATTACAGTGCCCCTGAGCTCCTTTCTTCAACTCGCTGTCTTTTGAGCTGGCCGCGACACCGCAGGATGACTTCAGGCTCTAATCTGGTTCCGGCACGGCACGCTGAGCCTTTGGTTATTTCCTCTTCCTGGTGGGAAATGAGAGTTAAATTTGCCCGTCCAGACACCTCCAGCTAGTCTCTCATTGGTTCTCGCTATTCCTGTTCATCTTCCGCAGAAATTGGAAACTGGGCCAAACAGGAGGTTAAAGGCGCTGACTCTCCAAGTGGGGAGAGTGTTAGTAAAGCGTCTGGAATGTTGCACCCGAGTACCAGGGGAGGAAAACTGAGACATATTTGAACACGTCTCCCGTTCACACGGTTGATCATACTCTGGGTTCCACATGCATGTTTTAGCTGAAGGAAGAATACCTTAAACCTGGGTAGTTGAAACCCGTGGAATGGGTACCATGCAATATGACTTCAAAGGGTCTTCATTTGCTCACCAAACCTCTCCAATCCTATCACTGCTGCGTTTATGCCCCTGTACACATGCTTGATTCTCTTTCGGAGACATAGCAATCCATAGGTTTTAAGATACTTACTAGTCAGGTACATTGTTAGGCGTTTAATTTGGGGTGTTGAGTCCATTTCGTTGAGCAAGGAGTAGCTCTTGTCTATTCAATATTTGGCTTAAGGAACTTTATCTGTGCTCATTTCAATCTCTGGTTTTATGCAGCACCCCAACTCACCTTTACTCTTAAGCAAGCATAAGTTGGTTTTCTAAATTTGAGACCCTGTTCTGTTTTGGAATTCAGTTCCTGTGTAGCCAAGTTTACATTCCGTGTATTACTGATATCTTATGATGTTTCTTTTTCTGTGTGACTTATTTCAGTTAGAATCATCGTACCTGAATCCACTCATTATGCTGCTACAGGCCTGATGACATAGATTTCATTGCTGAGTGATACTGCATTGTACGTAAGTACCACAAGTTCTTTATCCATTTTTCACTTTCTGTGATATTGCACTTGTACGGTAAACGAGGTTCTTGTAAACAGAGGCGTCCCAAACTTTGGGGTGGCTGTGTCTTTTTGATTTTAATTTCCCTAAGCTATAGGACCATAAGTGGAAGTGCCCTAGGCTCTGTTGCTTTGTTTTTTAGATGTTTCAGGAAACACCATACACTTCTCCCGAGTGTCTGTTGGCAATTTACATCCCGCCCATCAGCATAACAAGACTCCCAGTTCTCCATGGCCTGTCCTGCCTTTCTGGATTTTACACTTTTTTCAGATGGCCCTTTTGACCGGGGGGAAGTGAGACTTCATTGTAGTGCAGATTTCCTTTGCAAGCTTGCTTGGTTGGCCAAAAAGGGCGTATGCGTTTTTTCCTGAATATATTCAGGAAAAAACGCATACGCCCTTTTTGGCCAAGTGCATCATTGTGGACGTTCTGCCTCTTTTCCTATGCTTTCAATGCAATTCCAGTCTACCTCCTGAAATCGGTTTCCTGCAATTCTGCCCCGCTTTCAAGTCCTCTTGCCAGCCTTACTTCAGTATATTTTTGGACGATAGCTGTCATTTATAACTCTGCAGGTTTGTGAATTACAGTGCCCCTGAGCTCCTTTCTTCAACTCGCTTTCTTGTGACCTGGCCGCAACACCGCAGGATGGCTTCAGGCCCTAATCTGGTTCCGGCACGGCACGCTGAGACTTTGGTTAATTCCTCTTCCTGGTGGGAAATGAGAGTTAAATTTGCCCGTCCAGACACCTCCAGCTAGTCTCTCATTGGTTCTCGCTATTCCTGTTCATCTTCCGCAGAAATTGCAAACTGGGCCAAACAGGAGGTTAAAGGGACTGACTCTCCAAGTGGGGAGAGTGTTAGTAAAGCGTCTGGAATGTTGCACCTGAGTACCAGGGGAGGAAAACTGAGACATATTTGAACACGTCTCCCGATCACATGGTTGATCATACTCTAGGTTCCACATGCATGTTTTAGCTGAAGGAAGAATACCTTAAACCTGGGTAGTTGAAACCCGTGGAATGGGTACCATGCAATATGACTTCAAAGGGTCTTCATTTGCTCACCGAACCTCTCCAATCCTATCACTGCTGCGTTTATGCCCCTGTACACACGCTTGATTCTCTTTTGGAGACATAGCAATCCATAGGTTTTAAGATACTTACTAGTCAGGTACATTCTTAGGCGTTTAATATGCGGTGTTGAGTCCATTTCGTTGAGCAAGGAGTAGCTCTTGTCTATTCCATATTTGGCTTAAGGAACTTTATCTGTGCTCATTTCAATCTCTGGTTTTATGCAGCACCCCAACTCACCTTTACTCTTAAGCAAGCATAAGTTGGTTTTCTAAATTTGAGACCATGTTCTGTTTTGGAATTCAGTTCCTGTGTAGCCAAGTTTACATTCCGTGTATTACTGATATCTTATGATGTTTCTTTTTCTGTGTGACTTATTTCAGTTAGAATCATCGTACCTGAATCCACTCATTATGCTGCTACGGGCCTGATGACATAGATTTCATTGCTGAGTGATACTGCATTGTACGTAAGTACCACAAGTTCTTTATCCATTTTTCACTTTCTGTGATATTGCACTTGTACGGTAAACGAGGTTCTTGTATACAGAGGCGTCCCAAACTTTGGGGTGGCTGTGTCTTTTTGATTTTAATTTCCCTAAGCTATAGGACCATAAGTGGAAGTGCCCTAGGCTCTGTTGCTTTGTTTTTTAGATGTTTCAGGAAACACCATACACTTCTCCCGAGTGTCTGTTGGCAATTTACATCCCGCCCATCAGCATAACAAGGCTCCCAGTTCTCCATGGCCTGTCCTGCCTTTCTGGATTTTACACTTTTTTCAGATGGCCCTTTTGACCGGGGGGAAGTGAGACTTCATTGTAGTGCAGATTTCCTTTGCAAGCTTGCTTGGTTGGCCAAAAAGGGCGTATGCGTTTTTTCCTGAATATATTCAGGAAAAAACGCATATGCACTTTTTGGCCAAGTGCATCATTGTGGACGTTCTGCCTCTTTTCCTATGCTTTCAATGCAATTCCAGTCTACCTCCTGAAATCGGTTTCCTGCAATTCTGCCCCGCTTTCAAGTCCTCTTGCCAGCCTTACTTCAGTATATTTTTGGACGATAGCTGTCATTTATAACTCTGCAGGTTTGTGAATTACAGTGCCCCTGAGCTCCTTTCTTCAACTCGCTTTCTTGTGACCTGGCCGCAACACCGCAGGATGGCTTCAGGCCCTAATCTGGTTCCGGCACGGCACGCTGAGCCTTTGGTTAATTCCTCTTCCTGGTGGGAAATGAGAGTTAAATTTGCCCGTCCAGACACCTCCAGCTAGTCTCTCATTGGTTCTCGCTATTCCTGTTCATCTTCCGCAGAAATTGCAAACTGGGCCAAACAGGAGGTTAAAGGGACTGACTCTCCAAGTCGGGAGAGTGTTAGTAAAGCGTGTGGAAGGTTGCACCCGAGTACCAGGGTACGAAAACTGAGACATATTTGAACACGTCTCCCGATCACATGGTTGATCATACTCTAGGTTCCACATGCATGTTTTAGCTGAAGGAAGAATACCTTAAACCTGGGTAGTTGAAACCTGTGGAATGGGTACCATGCAATATGACTTCAAAGGGTCTTCATTTGCTCACCAAACCTCTCCAATCCTATCACTGCTGCATTTATGCCCCTGTACACATGCTTGATTCTCTTTCGGAGACATAGCAATCCATAGGTTTTAAGATACTTACTAGTCAGGTACATTCTTAGGCGTTTAATATGCGGTGTTGAGTCCATTTCGTTGAGCAAGGAGTAGCTCTTGTCTATTCCATATTTGGCTTAAGGAACTTTATCTGTGCTCATTTCAATCTCTGGTTTTATGCAGCACCCCAACTCACCTTTCCCCTTAAGCAAGCATAAGTTGGTTTTCTAAATTTGAGACCCTGTTCTGTTCTGTAATTCAGTTCCTGTGTAGCCAAGTTTACATTCCGTGTATTAGTGATATCTTATGATGTTTCTTTTTCTGTGTGACTTATTTCAGTTAGAATCATCATACCTGAATCCACTCATTGTGCTGCTAAGGGCCTGATGACATAGATTTCATTGCTGAGTGATATTGCTTTGTAAGTAAATACCACAACTTCTTTATCCATTTTTCACTTTCTGCGATGTTAAACTTGTACTGTAAACGAGGTTCTTGTAAGCAGAGGCGTCCCAAACTTTGGGGTGGCTGTGTCTTTTTGATTTTAATTTCCCTAAGCTATAGGACCATAAGTGGAAGTGCCCTAGGCTCTGTTGCTTTGTTTTTTAGATGTTTCAGGAAACACCATACACTTCTCCCGAGTGTCTGTTGGCAATTTACATCCCGCCCATCAGCATAACAAGGCTCCCAGTTCTCCATGGCCTGTCCTGCCTTTCTGGATTTTACACTTTTTTCAGATGGCCCTTTTGACCGGGGGGAAATGAGACTTCATTGTAGTGCAGATTTCCTTTGCAAGCTTGCTTGGTTGGCCAAAAAGGGCGTATGCGTTTTTTCCTGAATATATTCAGGAAAAAACGCATATGCACTTTTTGGCCAAGTGCATCATTGTGGACGTTCTGCCTCTTTTCCTATGCTTTCAATGCAATTCCAGTCTACCTCCTGAAATCGGTTTCCTGCAATTCTGCCCCGCTTTCAAGTCCTCTTGCCAGCCTTACTTCAGTATATTTTTGGACGATAGCTGTCATTTATAACTCTGCAGGTTTGTGAATTACAGTGCCCCTGAGCTCCTTTCTTCAACTCGCTTTCTTGTGACCTGGCCGCAACACCGCAGGATGGCTTCAGGCCCTAATCTGGTTCCGGCACGGCACGCTGAGCCTTTGGTTAATTCCTCTTCCTGGTGGGAAATGAGAGTTAAATTTGCCCGTCCAGACACCTCCAGCTAGTCTCTCATTGGTTCTCGCTATTCCTGTTCATCTTCCGCAGAAATTGCAAACTGGGCCAAACAGGAGGTTAAAGGGACTGACTCTCCAAGTCGGGAGAGTGTTAGTAAAGCGTGTGGAAGGTTGCACCCGAGTACCAGGGTACGAAAACTGAGACATATTTGAACACGTCTCCCGATCACATGGTTGATCATACTCTAGGTTCCACATGCATGTTTTAGCTGAAGGAAGAATACCTTAAACCTGGGTAGTTGAAACCTGTGGAATGGGTACCATGCAATATGACTTCAAAGGGTCTTCATTTGCTCACCAAACCTCTCCAATCCTATCACTGCTGCATTTATGCCCCTGTACACATGCTTGATTCTCTTTCGGAGACATAGCAATCCATAGGTTTTAAGATACTTACTAGTCAGGTACATTCTTAGGCGTTTAATATGCGGTGTTGAGTCCATTTCGTTGAGCAAGGAGTAGCTCTTGTCTATTCCATATTTGGCTTAAGGAACTTTATCTGTGCTCATTTCAATCTCTGGTTTTATGCAGCACCCCAACTCACCTTTCCCCTTAAGCAAGCATAAGTTGGTTTTCTAAATTTGAGACCCTGTTCTGTTCTGTAATTCAGTTCCTGTGTAGCCAAGTTTACATTCCGTGTATTAGTGATATCTTATGATGTTTCTTTTTCTGTGTGACTTATTTCAGTTAGAATCATCATACCTGAATCCACTCATTGTGCTGCTAAGGGCCTGATGACATAGATTTCATTGCTGAGTGATATTGCTTTGTAAGTAAATACCACAACTTCTTTATCCATTTTTCACTTTCTGCGATGTTAAACTTGTACTGTAAACGAGGTTCTTGTAAGCAGAGGCGTCCCAAACTTTGGGGTGGCTGTGTCTTTTTGATTTTAATTTCCCTAAGCTATAGGACCATAAGTGGAAGTGCCCTAGGCTCTGTTGCTTTGTTTTTTAGATGTTTCAGGAAACACCATACACTTCTCCCGAGTGTCTGTTGGCAATTTACATCCCGCCCATCAGCATAACAAGGCTCCCAGTTCTCCATGGCCTGTCCTGCCTTTCTGGATTTTACACTTTTTTCAGATGGCCCTTTTGACCGGGGGGAAATGAGACTTCATTGTAGTGCAGATTTCCTTTGCAAGCTTGCTTGGTTGGCCAAAAAGGGCGTATGCGTTTTTTCCTGAATATATTCAGGAAAAAACGCATACACCCTTTTTGGCCAAGTGCATCATTGTGGACGTTCTGCCTCTTTTCCTATGCTTTCAATGCAATTCCAGTCTACCTCCTGAAATCGGTTTCCTGCAATTCTGCCCCGCTTTCAAGTCCTCTTGCCAGCCTTACTTCAGTATATTTTTGGACGATAGCTGTCATTTATAACTCTGCAGGTTTGTGAATTACAGTGCCCCTGAGCTCCTTTCTTCAACTCGCTTTCTTGTGACCTGGCCGCAACACCGCAGGATGGCTTCAGGCCCTAATCTGGTTCCGGCACGGCACGCTGAGCCTTTGGTTAATTCCTCTTCCTGGTGGGAAATGAGAGTTAAATTTGCCCGTCCAGACACCTCCAGCTAGTCTCTCATTGGTTCTCGCTATTCCTGTTCATCTTCCGCAGAAATTGCAAACTGGGCCAAACAGGAGGTTAAAGGGACTGACTCTCCAAGTGGGGAGAGTGTTAGTAAAGCGTCTGGAATGTTGCACCCGAGTACCAGGGGAGGAAAACTGAGACATATTTGAACACGTCTCCCGATCACATGGTTGATCATACTCTAGGTTCCACATGCATGTTTTAGCTGAAGGAAGAATACCTTAAACCTGGGTAGTTGAAACCCGTGGAATGGGTACCATGCAATATGACTTCAAAGGGTCTTCGTTTGCTCACCGAACCTCTCCAATCCTATCACTGCTGCGTTTATGCCCCTGTACACATGCTTGATTCTCTTTTGGAGACATAGCAATCCATAGGTTTTAAGATACTTACTAGTCAGGTACATGCTTAGGCGTTTAATATGCGGTGTTGAGTCCATTTCGTTGAGCAAGGAGTAGCTCTTGTCTATTCCATATTTGGCTTAAGGAACTTTATCTGTGCTCATTTCAATCTCTGGTTTTATGCAGCACCCCAACTCACCTTTACTCTTAAGCAAGCATAAGTTGGTTTTCTAAATTTGAGACCATGTTCTGTTTTGGAATTCAGTTCCTGTGTAGCCAAGTTTACATTCCGTGTATTACTGATATCTTATGATGTTTCTTTTTCTGTGTGACTTATTTCAGTTAGAATCATCGTACCTGAATCCACTCATTATGCTGCTACGGGCCTGATGACATAGATTTCATTGCTGAGTGATACTGCATTGTACGTAAGTACCACAAGTTCTTTATCCATTTTTCACTTTCTGTGATATTGCACTTGTACGGTAAACGAGGTTCTTGTAAACAGAGGCGTCCCAAACTTTGGGGTGGCTGTGTCTTTTTGATTTTAATTTCCCTAAGCTATAGGACCATAAGTGGAAGTGCCCTAGGCTCTGTTGCTTTGTTTTTTAGATGTTTCAGGAAACACCATACACTTCTCCCGAGTGTCTGTTGGCAATTTACATCCCGCCCATCAGCATAACAAGGCTCCCAGTTCTCCATGGCCTTTCCTGCCTTTCTGGATTTTACACTTTTTTCAGATGGCCCTTTTGACCGGGGGGAAGTGAGACTTCATTGTAGTGCAGATTTCCTTTGCAAGCTTGCTTGGTTGGCCAAAAAGGGCGTATGCGTTTTTTCCTGAATATATTCAGGAAAAAACGCATACGCCCTTTTTGGCCAAGTGCATCATTGTGGACGTTCTGCCTCTTTTCCTATGCTTTCAATGCAATTCCAGTCTACCTCCTGAAATCGGTTTCCTGCAATTCTGCCCCGCTTTCAAGTCCTCTTGCCAGCCTTACTTCAGTATATTTTTGGACGATAGCTGTCATTTATAACTCTGCAGGTTTGTGAATTACAGTGCCCCTGAGCTCCTTTCTTCAACTCGCTTTCTTGTGACCTGGCCGCAACACCGCAGGATGGCTTCAGGCCCTAATCTGGTTCCGGCACGGCACGCTGAGCCTTTGGTTAATTCCTCTTCCTGGTGGGAAATGAGAGTTAAATTTGCCCGTCCAGACACCTCCAGCTAGTCTCTCATTGGTTCTCGCTATTCCTGTTCATCTTCCGCAGAAATTGCAAACTGGGCCAAACAGGAGGTTAAAGGGACTGACTCTCCAAGTGGGGAGAGTGTTAGTAAAGCGTCTGGAATGTTGCACCCGAGTACCAGGGGAGGAAAACTGAGACATATTTGAACACGTCTCCCGATCACATGGTTGATCATACTCTAGGTTCCACATGCATGTTTTAGCTGAAGGAAGAATACCTTAAACCTGGGTAGTTGAAACCCGTGGAATGGGTACCATGCAATATGATTTCAAAGGGTCTTCATTTGCTCACCAAACCTCTCCAATCCTATCACTGCTGCGTTTATGCCCCTGTACACATGCTTGATTCTCTTTCGGAGACATAGCAATCCATAGGTTTTAAGATACTTACAAGTCAGGTACATTGATAGGCGTTTAATTTGGGGTGTTGAGTCCATTTCGTTGAGCAAGGAGTAGCTCTTGTCTATTCCATATTTGGCTTAAGGAACTTTATCTGTGCTCATTTCAATCTCTGGTTTTATGCAGCACCCCAACTCACCTTTACTCTTAAGCAAGCATAAGTTGGTTTTCTAAATTTGAGACCCTGTTCTGTTTTGGAATTCAGTTCCTGTGTAGCCAAGTTTACATTCCGTGTATTACTGATATCTTATGATGTTTCTTTTTCTGTGTGACTTATTTCAGTTAGAATCATCGTACCTGAATCCACTCATTATGCTGCTACGGGCCTGATGACATAGATTTCATTGCTGAGTGATACTGCATTGTACGTAAGTACCACAAGTTCTTTATCCATTTTTCACTTTCTGTGATATTGCACTTGTACGGTAAACGAGGTTCTTGTAAACAGAGGCGTCCCAAACTTTGGGGTGGCTGTTTCTTTTTGATTTTAATTTCCCTAAGCTATAGGACCATAAGTGGAAGTGCCCTAGGCTCTGTTGCTTTGTTTTTTAGATGTTTCAGGAAACACCATACACTTCTCCCGAGTGTCTGTTGGCAATTTACATCCCGCCCATCAGCATAACAAGGCTCCCAGTTCTCCATGGCCTGTCCTGCCTTTCTGGATTTTACACTTTTTTCAGATGGCCCTTTTGACCGGGGGGAAGTGAGACTTCATTGTAGTGCAGATTTCCTTTGCAAGCTTGCTTGGTTGGCCAAAAAGGGCGTATGCGTTTTTTCCTGAATATATTCAGGAAAAAACGCATATGCACTTTTTGGCCAAGTGCATCATTGTGGACGTTCTGCCTCTTTTCCTATGCTTTCAATGCAATTCCAGTCTACCTCCTGAAATCGGTTTCCTGCAATTCTGCCCCGCTTTCAAGTCCTCTTGCCAGCCTTACTTCAGTATATTTTTGGGCGATAGCTGTCATTTATAACTCTGCAGGTTTGTGAATTACAGTGCCCCTGAGCTCCTTTCTTCAACTCGCTTTCTTGTGAGCTGGACGCAACACCGCAGGATGGCTTCAGGCCCTAATCTGGTTCCGGCACGGCACGCTGAGCCTTTGGTTAATTCCTCTTCCTGGTGGGAAATGAGAGTTAAATTTGCCCGTCCAGACACCTCCAGCTAGTCTCTCATTGGTTCTCGCTATTCCTGTTCATCTTCCGCAGAAATTGCAAACTGGGCCAAACAGGAGGTTAAAGGCGCTGACTCTCCAAGTGGGGAGAGTGTTAGTAAAGCGTCTGGAATGTTGCACCTGAGTACCAGGGGAGGAAAACTGAGACATATTTGAACACGTCTCCCGATCACATGGTTGATCATACTCTAGGTTCCACATGCATGTTTTAGCTGAAGGAAGAATACCTTAAACCTGGGTAGTTGAAACCCGTGGAATGGGTACCATGCAATATGACTTCAAAGGGTCTTCATTTGCTCACCGAACCTCTCCAATCCTATCACTGCTGCGTTTATGCCCCTGTACACACGCTTGATTCTCTTTTGGAGACATAGCAATCCATAGGTTTTAAGATACTTACTAGTCAGGTACATTCTTAGGCGTTTAATATGGGGTGTTGAGTCCATTTCGTTGAGCAAGGAGTAGCTCTTGTCTATTCCATATTTGGCTTAAGGAACTTTATCTGTGCTCATTTCAATCTCTGGTTTTATGCAGCACCCCAACTCACCTTTCCCCTTAAGCAAGCATAAGTTGGTTTTCTAAATTTGAGACCCTGTTCTGTTTTGGAATTCAGTTCCTGTGTAGCCAAGTTTACATTCCGTGTATTACTGATATCTTATGATGTTTCTTTTTCTGTGTGACTTATTTCAGTTAGAATCATCGTACCTGAATCCACTCATTATGCTGCTACGGGCCTGATGACATAGATTTCATTGCTGAGTGATACTGCATTGTACGTAAGTACCACAAGTTCTTTATCCATTTTTCACTTTCTGTGATATTGCACTTGTACGGTAAACGAGGTTCTTGTAAACAGAGGCGTCCCAAACTTTGGGGTGGCTGTGTCTTTTTGATTTTAATTTCCCTAAGCTATAGGACCATAAGTGGAAGTGCCCTAGGCTCTGTTGCTTTGTTTTTTAGATGTTTCAGGAAACACCATACACTTCTCCCGAGTGTCTGTTGGCAATTTACATCCCGCCCATCAGCATAACAAGGCTCCCAGTTCTCCATGGCCTGTCCTGCCTTTCTGGATTTTACACTTTTTTCAGATGGCCCTTTTGACCTGGGGGAAGTGAGACTTCATTGTAGTGCAGATTTCCTTTGCAAGCTTGCTTGGTTGGCCAAAAAGGGCGTATGCGTTTTTTCCTGAATATATTCAGGAAAAAACGCATACGCACTTTTTGGCCAAGTGCATCATTGTGGACGTTCTGCCTCTTTTCCTATGCTTTCAATGCAATTCCAGTCTACCTCCTGAAATCGGTTTCCTGCAATTCTGCCCCGCTTTCAAGTCCTCTTGCCAGCCTTACTTCAGTATATTATTGGACGATAGCTGTCATTTATAACTCTGCAGGTTTGTGAATTACAGTGCCCCTGAGCTCCTTTCTTCAACTCGCTTTCTTGTGACCTGGCCGCAACACCGCAGGATGGCTTCAGGCCCTAATCTGGTTCCGGCACGGCACGCTGAGCCTTTGAGTATTTCCTCTTCCTGGTGGGACATGAGAGTTAAATTTGCCCGTCCAGACACCTCCAGCTAGTCTCTCATTGGTTCTCGCTATTCCTGTTCATCTTCCGCAGAAATTGCAAACTGGGCCAAACAGGAGGTTAAAGGGACTGACTCTCCAAGTGGGGAGAGTGTTAGTAAAGCGTCTGGAATGTTGCACCCGAGTACCAGGGGAGGAAAACTGAGACATATTTGAACACGTCTCCCGATCACATGGTTGATCATACTCTAGGTTCCACATGCATGTTTTAGCTGAAGGAAGAATACCTTAAACCTGGGTAGTTGAAACCCGTGGAATGGGTACCATGCAATATGACTTCAAAGGGTCTTCGTTTGCTCACCGAACCTCTCCAATCCTATCACTGCTGCGTTTATGCCCCTGTACACATGCTTGATTCTCTTTTGGAGACATAGCAATCCATAGGTTTTAAGATACTTACTAGTCAGGTACATGCTTAGGCGTTTAATATGCGGTGTTGAGTCCATTTCGTTGAGCAAGGAGTAGCTCTTGTCTATTCCATATTTGGCTTAAGGAACTTTATCTGTGCTCATTTCAATCTCTGGTTTTATGCAGCACCCCAACTCACCTTTCCCCTTAAGCAAGCATAAGTTGGTTTTCTAAATTTGAGACCCTGTTCTGTTCTGTAATTCAGTTCCTGTGTAGCCAAGTTTACATTCCGTGTATTACTGATATCTTATGATGTTTCATTTTCTGTGTGACTTATTTCAGTTAGAATCATCATACCTGAATCCACTCATTGTGCTGCTAAGGGCCTGATGACATAGATTTCATTGCTGAGTGATATTGCTTTGTAAGTAAATACCACAACTTCTTTATCCATTTTTCACTTTCTGCGATGTTGAACTTGTACTGTAAATGAGGTTCTTGTAAACACAGGCGTCCCAAACTTTGGGGTGGCTGTGTCTTTTTTATTTTAATTTCCCTAAGCTATAGGACCATAAGTGGAAGTGCACTAGGCTCTGTTGCTTTGTTTTTTAGATGTTTCAGGAAACACCATACACTTCTCCCGAGTGTCTGTTGGCAATTTCCATCCTGCCCATCAGCATAACAAGGCTCCCAGTTCTCCATGGCCTGTCCTGCCTTTCTGGATTTTACACTTTTTTCAGATGGCCCTTTTGACCGGGGGGAAGTGAGACTTCATTGTAGTGCAGATTTCCTTTGCAAGCTTGCTTGGTTGGCCAAAAAGCGCGTATGCGTTTTTTCCTGAATATATTCAGGAAAAAACGCATACGCCCTTTTTGGCCAAGTGCATCATTGTGGACGTTCTGCCTCTTTTCCTATGCTTTCAATGCAATTCCAGTCTACCTCCTGAAATCGGTTTCCTGCAATTCTGCCCCGCTTTCAAGTCCTCTTGGCAGCCTTACTTCAGTATATTTTTGGACGATAGCTGTCATTTATAACTCTGCAGGTTTGTGAATTACAGTGCCCCTGAGCTCCTTTCTTCAACTCGCTGTCTTTTGAGCTGGCCGCGACACCGCAGGATGACTTCAGGCTCTAATCTGGTTCCGGCACGGCACGCTGAGCCTTTGGTTATTTCCTCTTCCTGGTGGGAAATGAGAGTTAAATTTGCTCGTCCAGACACCTCCAGCTAGTCTCTCATTGGTTCTCCCTATTCCTGTTCATCTTCCGCAGAAATTGCAAACTGGGCCAAACAGGAAGTTAAAGGCGCTGACTCTCCAAGTGGGGAGAGTGTTAGTAAAGCGTCTGGAATGTTGCACCCGAGTACCAGGGGAGGAAAACTGAGACATATTTGAACACGTCTCCCGATCACATGGTTGATCATACTCTAGGTTCCACATGCATGTTTTAGCTGAAGGAAGAATACCTTAAACCTGGGTAGTTGAAACCCGTGGAATGGGTACCATGCAATATGACTTCAAAGTGTCTTCATTTGCTCACCAAACCTCTCCAATCCTATCACTGCTGCGTTTATGCCCCTGTACACATGCTTGATTCTCTTTCGGAGACATAGCAATCCATAGGTTTTAAGATACTTACTAGTCAGGTACATTGTTAGGCGTTTAATTTGGGGTGTTGAGTCCATTTCGTTGAGCAAGGAGTAGCTCTTGTCTATTCCATATTTGGCTTAAGGAACTTTATCTGTGCTCATTTCAATCTCTGGTTTTATGCAGCACCCCAACTCACCTTTACTCTTAAGCAAGCATAAGTTGGTTTTCTAAATTTGAGACCCTGTTCTGTTTTGGAATTCAGTTCCTGTGTAGCCAAGTTTACATTCCATGTATTACTGATATCTTATGATGTTTCTTTTTCTGTGTGACTTATTTCAGTTAGAATCATCGTACCTGAATCCACTCATTATGCTGCTATGGGCCTGATGACATAGATTTCATTGCTGAGTGATACTGCATTGTATGTAAGTACCACAAGTTCTTTATCCATTTTTCACTTTCTGTGATATTGCACTTGTACGGTAAACGAGGTTCTTGTAAACAGAGGCGTCCCAAACTTTGGGGTGGCTGTGTCTTTTTGATTTTAATTTCCCTAAGCTATAGGACCATAAGTGGAAGTGCCCTAGGCTCTGTTGCTTTGTTTTTTAGATGTTTCAAGAAACACCATACACTTCTCCCGAGTGTCTGTTGGCAATTTACATCCCGCCCATCAGCATAACAAGGCTCCCAGTTCTCCATGGCCTGTCCTGCCTTTCTGGATTTTACACTTTTTTCAGATGGCCCTTTTGACCGGGGGGAAGTGAGACTTCATTGTAGTGCAGATTTCCTTTGCAAGCTTGCTTGGTTGGCCAAAAAGGGCGTATGCGTTTTTTCCTGAATATATTCAGGAAAAAACGCATACGCCCTTTTTGGCCAAGTGCATCATTGTGGACGTTCTGCCTCTTTTCCTATGCTTTCAATGCAATTCCAGTCTACCTCCTGAAATCGGTTTCCTGCAATTCTGCCCCGCTTTCAAGTCCTCTTGCCAGCCTTACTTCAGTATATTTTTGGACGATAGCTGTCATTTATAACTCTGCAGGTTTGTGAATTACAGTGCCCCTGAGCTCCTTTCTTCAACTCGCTTTCTTTTGAGCTGGCCGCAACACCGCAGGATGGCTTCAGGCGCTAATCTGGTTCCGGCACGGCACGCTGAGCCTTTGGTTAATTCCTCTTCCTGGTGGGAAATGAGAGTTAAATTTGCCCGTCCAGACACCTCCAGCTAGTCTCTCATTGGTTCTCGCTATTCCTGTTCATCTTCCGCAGAAATTGCAAACTGGGCCAAACAGGAGGTTAAAGGGACTGACTCTCCAAGTGGGGAGAGTGTTAGTAAAGCGTCTGGAATGTTGCACCTGAGTACCAGGGGAGGAAAACTGAGACATATTTGAACACGTCTCCCGATCACATGGTTGATCATACTCTAGGTTCCACATGCATGTTTTAGCTGAAGGAAGAATACCTTAAACCTGGGTAGTTGAAACCCGTGGAATGGGTACCATGCAATATGATTTCAAAGGGTCTTCATTTGCTCACCAAACCTCTCCAATCCTATCACTGCTGCGTTTATGCCCCTGTACACATGCTTGATTCTCTTTCGGAGACATAGCAATCCAAAGGTTTTAAGATACTTACAAGTCAGGTACATTGTTAGGTGTTTAATTTGGGGTGTTGAGTCCATTTCGTTGAGCAAGGAGTAGCTCTTGTCTATTCCATATTTGGCTTAAGGATCTTTATCTGTGCTCATTTCAATCTCTGGTTTTATGCAGCACCCCAACTCACCTTTACTCTTAAGCAAGCATAAGTTGGTTTTCTAAATTTGAGACCCTGTTCTGTTTTGGAATTCAGTTCCTGTGTAGCCAAGTTTACATTCCGTGTATTACTGATATCTTATGTTGTTTCTTTTTCTGTGTGACTTATTTCAGTTAGAATCATCGTACCTGAATCCACTCATTATGCTGCTACGGGCCTGATGACAGAGATTTCATTGCTGAGTGATACTGCATTGTACGTAAGTACCACAAGTTCTTTATCCATTTTTCACTTTCTGTGATATTGCACTTGTACGGTAAACGAGGTTCTTGTAAACAGAGGCGTCCCAAACTTTGGGGTGGCTGTGTCTTTTTGATTTTAATTTCTCTAAGCTATAGGACCATAAGTGGAAGTGCCCTAGGCTCTGTTGCTTTGTTTTTTAGATGTTTCAGGAAACACCATACACTTCTCCCGAGTGTCTGCTGGCAATTTACATCCCGCCCATCAGCATAACAAGGCTCCCAGTTCTCCATGGCCTGTCCTGCCTTTCTGGATTTTACACTTTTTTCAGATGGCCCTTTTGACCGGGGGGAAGTGAGACTTCATTGTAGTGCAGATTTCCTTTGCAAGCTTGCTTGGTTGGCCAAAAAGGGCGTATGCGTTTTTTCCTGAATATATTCAGGAAAAAACGCATACGCACTTTTTGGCCAAGTGCATCATTGTGGACGTTCTGCCTCTTTTCCTATGCTTTCAATGCAATTCCAGTCTACCTCCTGAAATCGGTTTCCTGCAATTCTGCCCCGCTTTCAAGTCCTCTTGCCAGCCTTACTTCAGTATATTTTTGGACGATAGCTGTCATTTATAACTCTGCAGGTTTGTGAATTACAGTGCCCCTGAGCTCCTTTCTTCAACTCGCTTTCTTTTGAGCTGGCCGCAACACCGCAGGATGGCTTCAGGCCCTAATCTGGTTCCGGCACGGCACGCTGAGCCTTTGGTTAATTCCTCTTCCTGGTGGGAAATGAGAGTTAAATTTGCCCGTCCAGACACCTCCAGCTAGTCTCTCATTGGTTCTCGCTATTCCTGTTCATCTTCCACAGAAATTGCAAACTGGGCCAAACAGGAGGTTAAAGGGACTGACTCTCCAAGTGGGGGGAGTGTTAGTAAAGTGTGTGGAAGTTTGCACCCGAGTACCAGGGTACGAAAACTGAGACATATTTGAACACGTCTCCCGATCACATGGTTGATCATACTCTAGGTTCCACATGCATGTTTTAGCTGAAGGAAGAATACCTTAAACCTGGGTAGTTGAAACCTGTGGAATGGGTACCATGCAATATGACTTCAAAGGGTCTTCATTTGCTCACCGAACCTCTCCAATCCTATCACTGCTGCATTTATGCCCCTGTACACATGCTTGATTCTCTTTCGGAGACATAGCAATCCATAGGTTTTAAGATACTTACTAGTCAGGTACATTCTTAGGCGTTTAATATGCGGTGTTGAGTCCATTTCGTTGAGCAAGGAGTAGCTCTTGTCTATTCCATATTTGGCTTAAGGAACTTTATCTGTGCTCATTTCAATCTCTGGTTTTATGCAGCACCCCAACTCACCTTTCCCCTTAAGCAAGCATAAGTTGGTTTTCTAAATTTGAGACCCTGTTCTGTTCTGTAATTCAGTTCCTGTGTAGCCAAGTTTACATTCCGTGTATTACTGATATCTTATGATGTTTCTTTTTCTGTGTGACTTATTTCAGTTAGAATCATCATACCTGAATCCACTCATTGTGCTGCTAAGGGCCTGATGACATAGATTTCATTGCTGAGTGATATTGCTTTGTAAGTAAATACCACAACTTCTTTATCCATTTTTCACTTTCTGCGATGTTGAACTTGTACTGTAAACGAGGTTCTTGTAAACAGAGGCGTCCTAAACATTGGGGTGGCTGTGTCTTTTTGATTTTAATTTCCCTAAGCTATAGGACCATAAGTGGAAGTGCCCTAGGCTCTGTTGCTTTGTTTTTTAGATGTTTCAGGAAACACCATACACTTCTCCCGAGTGTCTGTTGGCAATTTACATCCCGCCCATCAGCATAACAAGGCTCCCAGTTCTCCATGGCCTGTCCTGCCTTTCTGGATTTTACACTTTTTTCAGATGGCCCTTTTGATCGGGGGGAAGTGAGACTTCATTGTAGTGCAGATTTCCTTTGCAAGCTTGCTTGGTTGGCCAAAAAGGGCGTATGCGTTTTTTCCTGAATATATTCAGGAAAAAACGCATACGCCCTTTTTGGCCAAGTGCATCATTGTGGACGTTCTGCCTCTTTTCCTATGCTTTCAATGCAATTCCAGTCTACCTCCTGAAATCGGTTTCCTGCAATTCTGCCGCGCTTTCAAGTCCTCTTGGCAGCCTTACTTCAGTATATTTTTGGACGATAGCTGTCATTTATAACTCTGCAGGTTTGTGAATTACAGTGCCCCTGAGCTCCTTTCTTCAACTCGCTTTCTTATGAGCTGGCCGCAACACCGCAGGATGGCTTCAGGCCATAATCTGGTTCCGGCATGGCACGCTGAGCCTTTGGTTAATTCCTCTTCCTGGTGGGAAATGAGAGTTAAATTTGCCCGTCCAGACACCTCCAGCTAGTCTCTCATTGGTTCTCGCTATTCCTGTTCATCTTCCACAGAAATTGCAAACTGGGTCAAACAGGAGGTTAAAGGGACTGACTCTCCAAGTCGGGAGAGTGTTAGTAAAGCGTCTGGAATGTTGCACTGAAGTACCAGGGTACGAAAACTGAGATATATTTGAACACGTCTCCCGCTCACATGATTGATCATACTCTGGGTTCCACATGCATGTTTTAGCTGAAGGAAGAATACCTTAAACCTGGGTAGTTGAAACCCGTGGAATGGGTACCATGCAATATGACTTCAAAGGGTCTTCGTTTGCTCACCGAACCTCTCCAATCCTATCACTGCTGCGTTTATGCCCCTGTACACATGCTTGATTCTCTTTCGGAGACATAGCAATCCATAGGTTTTAAGATACTTACTAGTCAGGTACATTCTTAGGCGTTTAATATGCGGTGTTGAGTCCATGTCGTTGAGCAAGGAGTAGCTCTTGTCTATTCCATATTTGGCTTAAGGAACTTTATCTGTGCTCATTTCAATCTCTGGTTTTATGCAGCACCCCAACTCACCTTTACTCTTAAGCAAGCATAAGTTGGTTCTCTAAATTTGAGACCCTCTTCTGTTTTGGAATTCAGTTCCTGTGTAGCCAAGTTTACATTCCGTGTATTACTGATATCTTATGTTGTTTCTTTTTCTGTGTGACTTATTTCAGTTAGAATCATCGTACCTGAATCCACTCATTATGCTGCTACGGGCCTGATGACATAGATTTCATTGCTGAGTGATACTGCATTGTACGTAAGTACCACAAGTTCTTTATCCATTTTTCACTTTCTGTGATATTGCACTTGTACGGTAAACGAGGTTCTTGTAAAGAGAGGCGTCCCAAACTTTGGGGTGGCTGTGTCTTTTTGATTTTAATTTCCCTAAGCTATAGGACCATAAGTGGAAGTGCCCTAGGCTCTGTTGCTTTGTTTTTTAGATGTTTCAGGAAACACCATACACTTCTCCCGAGTGTCTGTTGGCAATTTACATCCCGCCCATCAGCATAACAAGGCTCCCAGTTCTCCATGGCCTGTCCTGCCTTTCTGGATTTTACACTTTTTTCAGATGGCCCTTTTGACCAGGGGGAAGTGAGACTTCATTGTAGTGCAGATATCCTTTGCAAGCTTGCTTGGTTGGCCAAAAAGGGCGTATGCGTTTTTTCCTGAATATATTCAGGAAAAAACGCATACGCCCTTTTTGGCCAAGTGCATCATTGTGGACGTTCTGCCTCTTTTCCTATGCTTTCAATGCAATTCCAGTCTACCTCCTGAAATCGGTTTCCTGCAATTCTGCCCCGCTTTCAAGTCCTCTTGGCAGCCTTACTTCAGTATATTTTTGGACGATAGCTGTCATTTATAACTCTGCAGGTTTGTGAATTACAGTGCCCCTGAGCTCCTTTCTTCAACTCGCTTTCTTGTGAGCTGGCCACAACATCGCAGGATGGCTTCAGGCCCTAATCTGGTTCCGGCACGGCACGCTGAGCCTTTGGGGATTTCCTCTTCCTGGTGGGAAATGAGAGTTAAATTTGCCCGTCCAGACACCTCCAGCTAGTCTCTCATTGGTTCTCGCTATTCCTGTTCATCTTCTGCAGAAATTGCAAACTGGGCCAAACAGGAGGTTAAAGGCGCTGACTCTCCAAGTGGGGAGAGTGTTAGTAAAGTGTCTGGAATGTTGCACCCGAGTACCAGGGGAGGAAAACTGAGACATATTTGAACACGTCTCCTGTTCACACGGTTGATCATACTAGGGTTCCACATGCATGTTTTAGCTGAAGGAAGAATACCTTAAACCTGGGTAGTTGAAACCCGTGGAATGGATACCATGCAATATGACTTCAAAGGGTCTTCATTTGCTCACCGAACCTCTCCAATCCTATCACTGCTGCGTTTATGCCCCTGTACACACGCTTGATTCTCTTTTGGAGACATAGCAATCCATAGGTTTTAAGATACTTACTAGTCAGGTACATTCTTAGGCGTTTAATATGGGGTGTTGAGTCCATTTCGTTGAGCAAGGAGTAGCTCTTGTCTATTGCATATTTGGCTTAAGGAACTTTATCTGTGCTCATTTCAATCTCTGGTTTTATGCAGCACCCCAACTCACCTTTCCCCTTAAGCAAGCATAAGTTGGTTTTCTAAATTTGAGACCCTGTTCTGTTTTGGAATTCAGTTCCTGTGTAGCCAAGTTTACATTCCGTGTATTAGTGATATCTTATGATATTTCTTTTTCTGTGTGACTTATTTCAGTTAGAATCATCGTACCTGAATCCACTCATTATGCTGCTACGGGCCTGATGACATAGATTTCATTGCTGAGTGATACTGCATTGTACGTAAGTACCACAAGTTCTTTATCCATTTTTCACTTTCTGTGATATTGAACTTGTACGGTAAACGAGGTTCTTTTAAACAGAGGCGTCCCAAACTTTGGGGTGGCTGTGTCTTTTTGATTTTAATTTCCCTAAGCTATAGGACCATAAGTGGAAGTGCCCTAGGCTCTGTTGCTTTGTTTTTTAGATGTTTCAGGAAACACCATACACTTCTCCCGAGTGTCTGTTGGCAATTTACATCCCGCCCATCAGCATAACAAGGCTCCCAGTTCTCCATGGCCTGTCCTGCCTTTCTGGATTTTACACTTTTTTCAGATGGCCCTTTTGACCGGGGGGAAGTGAGACTTCATTGTAGTGCAGATTTCCTTTGCAAGCTTGCTTGGTTGGCCAAAAAGTGCGCATGCGTTTTCTCCTGAATATATTCAGGAAAATACGCATACGCACTTTTTGGCCAAGTGCATCATTGTGGACGTTCTGCCTCTTTTCCTATGCTTTCAATGCAATTCCAGTCTACCTCCTGAAATCGGTTTCCTGCAATTCTGCCCCGCTTTCAAGTCCTCTTGGCAGCCTTACTTCAGTATATTTTTGGACGATAGCTGTCATTTATAACTCTGCAGGTTTGTGAATTACAGTGCCCCTGAGCTCCTTTCTTCAACTCGCTTTCTTGTGAGCTGGCCGCAACACCGCAGGATGGCTTCAGGCTCTAATCTGGTTCCGGCACGGCACGCTGAGCCTTTGGTTATTTCCTCTTCCTGGTGGGAAATGAGAGTTAAATTTGCCCGTCTAGACACCTCCAGCTAGTCTCTCATTGGTTCTCCCTATTCCTGTTCATCTTCCGCAGAAATTGCAAACTGGGCCAAACAGGAGGTTAAAGGCGCTGACTCTCCAAGTGGGGAGAGTGTTAGTAAAGCGTCTGGAATGTGGCACCCAAGTACCAGGGAACAAAAACTGAGACATATTTGAACACTTCTCCCGTTCACACGGTTCATCATACTCTGGGTTCCACATGCATGTTTTAGCTGAAGGAAGAATACCTTAAACCTGGAGAGTTGAGACCCGTGTAATGGGTACCATGCAATATGACTTCAAAGGGTCTTCATTTGCTCACCGAACCTCTCCAATCCTATCACTGCTGCGTTTATGCCCCTGTACACACGCTTGATTCTCTTTTGGAGACATAGCAATCCATAGGTTTTAAGATACTTACTAGTCAGGTACATTCTTAGGCGTTTAATATGGGGTGTTGAGTCCATTTCGTTGAGCAAGGAGTAGCTCTTGTCTATTCCATATTTGGCTTAAGGAACGGTATCTGTGCTCATTTCAATCTCTGGTTTCATGCAGCACCCCAACTCACCTTTCCCCTTAAGCAAGCATAAGTTTGTTTTCTAAATTTGAGACCCTGTTCTGTTTTGGAATTCAGTTCCTGTGTAGCCAAGTTTACATTCCGTGTATTACTGATATCTTATGATGTTTCTTTTGCTGTGTGACTTATTTCAGTTAGAATCATCGTACCTGAATCCACTCATTATGCTGCTATGGGCCTGATGACATAGATTTCATTGCTGAGTGATACTGCATTGTACGTAAGTACCACAAATTCTTTATCCATTTTTCACTTTCTGTGATATTGAACTTGTACGGTAAACGAGGTTCTTGTAAACAGAGGCGTCCCAAACTTTGGGGTGGCTGTGTCTTTTTGATTTTAATTTCCCTAAGCTATAGGACCATAAGTGGAAGTGCCCTAGGCTCTATTGCTTTGTTGTTTAGATGTTTCAGGAAACACCATACACTTCTCCCGAGTGGCAGTTGGCAATTTCCATCCCGCCCATCAGCATAAGAAGGCTCCCAGTTCTCCATGGCCTGTCCTGCCTTTCTGGATTTTACACTTTTTTCAGATGGCCCTTTTGACCGGGGGGAAGTGAGACTTCATTGTAGTGCAGATTTCCTTTGCAAGCTTGCTTGGTTGGCCAAAAAGGGCGTATGCGTTTTTTCCTGAATATATTCAGGAAAAAACGCATACGCCCTTTTTGGCCAAGTGCATCATTGTGGACGTTCTGCCTCTTTTCCTATGCTTTCAATGCAATTCCAGTCTACCTCCTGAAATCGGTTTCCTGCAATTCTGCCCCGCTTTCAAGTCCTCTTGGCAGCCTTACTTCAGTATATTTTTGGACGATAGCTGTCATTTATAACTCTGCAGGTTTGTGAATTACAGTGCCCCTGAGCTCCTTTCTTCAACTCGCTTTCTGTTGAGCTGGCAGCAACACCGCAGCATGGCTTCAGGCCCTAATCTGGTTCCGGCACGGCAGCTGAGCCTTTGGTTATTTCCTCTTCCTGGTGGGAAATGAGAGTTAAATTTGCCCGTCCAGACACCTCCAGCTAGTCTCTCATTGGTTCTCGCTATTCCTGTTCATCTTCCGCAGAAATTGCAAACTGGACCAAACAGTAGGTTAAAGGCGCTGACTCTCCAAGTGGGGAGAGTGTTAGTAAAGCGTCTGGAATGTTGCACCCAAGTACCAGGGGAGAAAAACTGAGACATATTTGAACACGTCTCCCGTTCACACGGTTGATCATACTCTGGGTTCCACATGCATGTTTTAGCTGAAGGAAGAATACCTTAAACCTGGAGAGTTGAAACCCGTGGAATGGGTACCATGCAATATGACTTCAAAGGGTCTTCATTTGCTCACCGAACCTCTCCAATCCTATCACTGCTGCGTTTATGCCCCTGTACACATGCTTGATTCTCTTTCGGAGACATAGCAATCCATAGGTTTTAAGATACTTACTAGTCAGGTACATTCTTAGGCGTTTAATATGGGGTGTTGAGTCCATTTCGTTGAGCAAGGAGTAGCTCTTGTCTATTCCATATTTGGCTTAAGGAACGGTATCTGTGCTCATTTCAATCTCTGGTTTCATGCAGCACCCCAACTCACCTTTCCCCTTAAGCAAGCATAAGTTTGTTTTCTAAATTTGAGACCCTGTTCTGTTTTGGAATTCAGTTCCTGTGTAGCCAAGTTTACATTCCATGTATTACTGATATCTTATGATGTTTCTTTTGCTGTGTGACTTATTTCAGTTAGAATCATCGTACCTGAATCCACTCATTATGCTGCTATGGGCCTGATGACATAGATTTCATTGCTGAGTGATACTGCATTGTACGTAAGTACCACAAATTCTTTATCCATTTTTCACTTTCTGTGATATTGAACTTGTACGGTAAACGAGGTTCTTGTAAACAGAGGCGTCCCAAACTTTGGGGTGGCTGTGTCTTTTTGATTTTAATTTCCCTAAGCTATAGGACCATAAGTGGAAGTGCCCTAGGCTCTGTTGCTTTGTTGTTTAGATGTTTCAGGAAACACCATACACTTCTCCCGAGTGGCAGTTGGCAATTTCCATCCCGCCCATCAGCATAACAAGGCTCCCAGTTCTCCATGGCCTGTCCTGCCTTTCTGGATTTTACACTTTTTTCAGATGGCCCTTTTGACCGGGGGGAAGTGAGACTTCATTGTAGTGCAGATTTCCTTTGCAAGCTTGCTTGGTTGGCCAAAAAGGGCGTATGCGTTTTTTCCTGAATATATTCAGGAAAAAACGCATACGCCCTTTTTGGCCAAGTGCATCATTGTGGACGTTCTGCCTCTTTTCCTATGCTTTCAATGCAATTCCAGTCTACCTCCTGAAATCGGTTTCCTGCAATTCTGCCCCGCTTTCAAGTCCTCTTGGCAGCCTTACTTCAGTATATTTTTGGACGATAGCTGTCATTTATAACTCTGCAGGTTTGTGAATTACAGTGCCCCTGAGCTCCTTTCTTCAACTCGCTTTCTGTTGAGCTGGCAGCAACACCGCAGCATGGCTTCAGGCCCTAATCTGGTTCCGGCACGGCAGCTGAGCCTTTGGTTATTTCCTCTTCCTGGTGGGAAATGAGAGTTAAATTTGCCCGTCCAGACACCTCCAGCTAGTCTCTCATTGGTTCTCGCTATTCCTGTTCATCTTCCGCAGAAATTGGAAACTGGACCAAACAGTAGGTTAAAGGCGCTGACTCTCCAAGTGGGGAGAGTGTTAGTAAAGCGTCTGGAATGTTGCACCCAAGTACCAGGGGAGAAAAACTGAGACATATTTGAACACGTCTCCCGTTCACACGGTTGATCATACTCTGGGTTCCACATGCATGTTTTAGCTGAAGGAAGAATACCTTAAACCTGGAGAGTTGAAACCCGTGGAATGGGTACCATGCAATATGACTTCAAAGGGTCTTCATTTGCTCACCGAACCTCTCCAATCCTATCACTGCTGCGTTTATGCCCCTGTACACATGCTTGATTCTCTTTCGGAGACATAGCAATCCATAGGTTTTAAGATACTTACTAGTCAGGTACATTCTTAGGCGTTTAATATGCGGTGTTGAGTCCATTTCGTTGAGCAAGGAGTAGCTCTTCTCTATTCCATATTTGGCTTAAGGAACTTTATCTGTGCTCATTTCAATCTCTTCTTTTATGCAGCACCCCAACTCACCTTTCCCCTTAAGTAAGCATAAGTTGGTTTTCTAAATTTGAGACCCTGTTCTGTTCTGTAATTCAGTTCCTGTGTAGCCAAGTTTATATTCCGTGTATTACTGATATCTTATGATGTTTCTTTTTCTGTGTGACTTATTTCAGTTAGAATCATCATACCTGAATCCACTCATTGTGCTGCTACGGGCCTGGTGACATAGGTTTCATTGCTGAGTGATATTGCATTGTACTTTAGTACCACAACTTCTTTATCCATTTTTCACTTTCTGTGATATTGAACTTGTACTGTAAACGAGGTTTTTGTAAACAGAGGCGTCCCAAACTTTGGGGTGGCTGTGTCTTTTTGATTTTAATTTCCCTAAGCTATAGGACCATAAGTGAAGTGCCCTAGGCTCTGTTGCTTTGTTTTTTAGATGTTTCAGGAAACACCATACACTTCTCCCGAGTGTCTGTTGGCAATTTACATCCCGCCCATCAGCATAACAAGGCTCCCAGTTCTCCATGGCCTGTCCTGCCTTTCTGGATTTTACACTTTTTTCAGATGGCCCTTTTGACCGGGGGGAAGTGAGACTTCATTGTAGTGCAGATTTCCTTTGCAAGCTTGCTTGGTTGGCCAAAAAGGGCGTATGCGTTTTTTCCTGAATATATTCAGGAAAAAACGTATACGCCCTTTTTGGCCAAGTACATCATTGTCGAGGTTCTGACTCTCTTCATATGTTTTCAATGCAATTCCAGTCTACCTCCTGAAATCGGTTTCCTGCAATTCTGCCTTGCTTTCATTGCCTCTTCATAGCCTTACCTCAATATATTTTTTGAAAATAGTTGGCCTTTATAACTCTGCAGGTTTTTGAATTGCAGTGGCCCTTAGCTCCATTTTTCAGCTCTTATTTTTGTGGTCTTGCCCCATAACCACAGGATTCCTTGAAGCCCTATTTTTCTTCTGGGGCACCTTGCTGTGCCTTTGGTTAATTCTTCTTACTGATGTGACATTAGAGTGACATGTGCCCATTGAAACCGCTACAGCTAGTTTCTCACTGGTTCCCCCTATTCCCATTCATCCTCTGCACTAACTGCAGACTGTGCGATACCAGAACTTAAAGGCATTGACTCCATGTGGGGATGTTGTTAGTAAAGCGGCTGGAATGTCGATCCGGAGCCCCAGGAGAGGAAAAATGAGGTGCGTTTTAGAAACCTTTCCCGATCATATGGTATACCAGTCACTGGGTTTCCCAAGCATGGTTTAGCTGTAGGAAGATTCCCTTCAACCTGGAGTGTTGGGACCCTTGGACTGAGTAGCATGAAGTATTGCATTAAACTTTCGGCAGTTGCTCACCAAAGCTCACCAATCCTCTCAGCCCCAAGTGTTCAGCCTTATGTCTTATCCAGCTGTGGGTTTATATGTGGTCAATCCAGGTTGCATCACATCCCCTGAGCGAATTTTGTAAGAATTTTTCTCTCTTTCATTGTTTCAGCGTTTTGTTTTTAAAATTTATTTCTATAATGGGGTTTAGCTCATTTTCACTGCTGTGTTTGTGCCGCTCTGCACACACTTGATTCCCTTATGGAGATATATCAATACATGGGTTTTAAGATTCTTATTACTCAGATATATTTCTCTGCGGTGTATAGGGTGTGTTGAGGCCAGTTCATTGAGCAAGGTGTAGATCTTGTCTAATACCTATTTGGTTTATTGAACGGTATCTGTGCTAATTTCAAACTCTGGTTTTATGCATCACCCCACCTCTCCTTTCCCCTTAAGCTGACATAAGTGTGTTTTCTAAATGTGAGACACTGTTCTGTTCTGTAATTCATTTCTTGTGCAGCCATATTTACCCTCCCTCTATAAGTGATATCTTATGATATGTTTCTTTTTCTGTTTGACTTATTTCAAGTAGTATTATCGGACCTAAATCCACTCTTTATCCTTCTACTAGCCTTATTACATTGATTTCATGGTGAAGAGATATTCCATTGTACATAAGTACCACATCTTCTTTATCCATTGTTCTCTTTCCTGGGATATTTAAGGTGTACTGAAGTTGAGGTTCTTGTAAACAGAGTAGCCCTAAACTGTGGTGTGCTTGTGTCTTGTTGATTTTTAGACTTCCCTAGATATACTCCCATGATTGGAAGTGTCCTATGCTCTGTAGCTCTGTTTTTTAGATGATTTAGGAACCACCATACACTTCTCCAGAGTGGCTCTCGGCAGTTCACACACTGCCCATCAGCGTATAAAGGCTCCCTGTTCTCCATGGCCTGTCCTGCATTTCTGGTTTTTACAATTTTTTAGGATGGCCCTTTTGACCGGTGGGAAGTGAGACTTCTTTGTTGTGCACATTTGCATTGGTTGCTTGCTTCGTTGCCCATAAAGTGCGTATGCGTTTTTTCCTGGATATAATCAGGAAAAAACACATACGCCCTTTTGGGCCAACTGCATCATTGTCGAAATTCTGCCGCTTTTCATGTGCGTTAAAGACGAGTCCAATCTATCTCTTGAAATCTGTTTCTTGCAATTCTGTCTTGCATTCAGATCCTCTTCTTTGCCTTACCTCAACATATTTTTGGACGTTAGTTTTCATTTATAACTCTGCAGGTTTGTGAATTGCAGTGACCCTGAGCTCCATTTTTTAAGTTGCTCTTTTGTGAGCTGGCCTCAAACCCGCAGGATTGCTTCAGGCCCTATTTTGGCTCCGGCGAGGCAGGCTGAGCCTTTCTTTAATTCTTATTCTTAATGGGAAATTAGAGTGATATGTGCCCGTCCAAACCCTTACAACTATTCTCTCATTGGTTCCCCCTCTTCTCGTTCATCCTCCTCACAATTTGCAAAATGTGTGAAACAGAAGTTTAAATGTGCTGATTCTCCAAGTGGGGAGATTCTAAGTAACGTGGCTGGAATGGTGAACAGGAGCACCAGGAGAGGATAAATGAGGTGCATTTTAGACACATCTCCCGATCACATGGTGTACAGTCCTCTGGGTTTTCCATGCATGTTTTAGCTGTAGGAAGATCCCTTGAACCTGCAGATTTGGGACCCATTGAATGGGTACCAGGTAGTATTACTTTAAAGGGTGTGCATTTCCTCACCCAACCTCACATTTCTCTTAGCGCAAACAGTTTCCAGCCTTATGTCTCATCCTGCTGTGGGTCTAGATGTGTTCAATCCATGTTGCATCACCGTCCCTGAGGAAAAGTTGTAAGAGGTTTTCTCTGTCTCTCTGTCGTTTATTTTTTTCAATTTATTACTATATTGGTTACAGCTGATTTTCAAAGCTCTGTTTCTTGCTGCTGTACATCCACTTGATTCACGTACAGAGAGACATCAATAAATTCTTTTTCAGATTCTTACCAGTCGTATATATTCTTTTCCGGTGACTTGAGTGTGCTGAGTGCAGTTCTTTTAGCTACCGTGTAGGCCTTGTTGATTATCAGTTTGGTATTTGGAATGGTATCTTTGCTAATTTCAACCTCCTGGATGATGCCTCACCCCTCCCCACCTTTCCCGTTTAGCAGCCTTATGCGTGTTTTCTACATATTTGACTATGTTTTTGTTTTGTAATTTATTTCATGTGTAGCCATTTTGGATTCCACCTTTAAGTGATATCTTATGATATGTGTCTTTTTCTTTTTGAATTCTGTCACTTAGAATGATCATACGTAACTCCTCCGGAGTTGTTACAACTGGCCATATTTCATTGATTTCCAGGCTGAATAATATTCCACTCTACCTAAGTACCACATCTCTATCCATTTTTTCCCTCCAGAGACATTTAAGTTATATCCTAGTCGAGGATCTTTTAAACAGAGAGGGGGTAAACATTGGGGTGCCTGTGTCCTCTCGATTTTTGTTTTTCCCAAGATATACGCCCATGAGTGCAAGTGCCCTATGCTCTGTAGCTCATTTTTTAGATGCTTTAGTAAACACAATACACTTCTCCAGAATGGCCGTTGGCAATATACATTTCCACTATAAGTCTCGCAGGGCTCCCTCTTCTCGTTGCCCTGTCCTGCATTTCTGTTGTTTACGCTTTATGAGGATGGCTCTTCTGACTGATGCGAAGTGATATCTTTTGTAGTATTGACTTCCAGTGCCCACCTGTTTGGTTGGCTAAAAAAGTGTATGCCCTTTTCTTGAATATATACAGAAAAAAACGCATACACCCTTTTTGGCCAACTGCAATGTTGGCAATGTTCAGCTCCTTTTCTTGTGCTTAATGGCGAGTCCTTTCTACCTCCTCAAATCCCTTTCCTGCCATTCTCCCTTGCTTACAAGTCCTTTTCTCTGACTTTCCTCAAGACATTTTTCAGTGATGGATATTTTCAACTCTGCAGTTTTGTGAATTTTACTGCCCCTGAGTTCCATTGTTCAACTTGTGTTTATGGGAACTGGCCACAAAGCAGCGGGATTTCCTCAAGCCCTATACTGTTTCCATGGGCAACCCTAGCCTTTGGTCAATTCGTCTTCCTGATTGGAAATTAGAGTGACATGTGCCTGTCTGAACACCTAGGACTTGTCTCTCATTGTTCCTCATCCTTCCGCTTCATCCTCTGGACAAATTCCAAACTGTACGCAACAGGATGTTGACAGTGCTGACATCTCCAAGTGGGGAGACTGTTAGTAAAGACGCTGGAGGGGTGAACCCGAGCACCAGGAGATGAGGAGATGAGATGCCTTTTCCAAACTCTTCCCGATCAGACGGTATACCATCCTCTGGGTGTGACAGACATGTTTTAGCAGTAGGAAGAGTCCCATTCATGTAAGGAGAACACCAGGGCTTTTTCAAAATCAGTGTCTCCCCGAAACCCAAACTGGGGAAGTTTTTAAGCTACGGCTACACATATGTTCATTAAGGGCCTTGGGAAGTAGGCAGAGTCCAAACTTTAGATGATTGAAGTCTTCAGGGTCAGAAGCACTCACCACCAGCTTCCCTTAGGCTACACTTTAACTATCATTGATAGATGATGTCAATAAAAATATCTATTCTTTTTCAGATTATTTCCCCTTATAGGTTATTGCAAAATGTTGAGTGTAGTTCCCTGTGCTATACAGTAGTTCCTTGTTGATGATCTATTTTATACATAGCAGTGTGTATGTGTTAATTCCAAACTGTTAATTTATCCCTCCTCCCACCTTTCCCCTTTGGTAATAATAAATTATAAGATTTTATACTTCTCAGAAATGGGGGAGCTGAAAGAGAGGTATCATTTTCAATGGAAAAGCATTTAAAACAAGATTGAAGGTTTAACCAAGATTATTAGATGTACATCCTTGGAAAGAAATCACTTCGTTTCTCTAATATTGACCTGACAAATAAGACAAACCTTTTCACTGAACTTGCTTATAAAAAGTGATGGAAATATCAAATGGAAGTGTTAGAAACATCTTATTTTACCCGAGCCTTATACACTGTTCTATGTTAACTACAGTTTGGCTCACACATCTGTTCATTGAGGTTACAATAGTCTCAATTTCTGTTACTGATCCTCCAGAGTGGACCCCAACAAGTGTCCCCCTGCCCAGTGTCATTGGGGCCAACAGATCGAGACTGAGTTTGGTTCACAAGCAAAGGAAACTTTATATTTTGATCAGAGAATGGAGAGGTGAGAGCATGCACTACCCCGTGGGCTGTGGGCTGGGCTGCTGTGTAGAGATCCTGTCAGAGTCAGTGGGAGGGAGGGAGGCGGCGGAGCTCTCGAGGGCCGGGTTGGCTGTAGCTCAGGCTCTATATCGTGGAGTCTGCACTGGGCCCCAGGAGCTGAGGTGTCGACCCAGCCATTCTGCACTAGGAAATCTGGTCTGAAGTGCCGGGTGTGGAACCTCTGCATGCGGGACCCTAGGAGCATGTGAAATTAGACAAAGCACAAAGGATAAAAAAGGTTAGACTTGACTTTATTGCCCAGATTCTATTTTTATCTCCCAGGGATTTTTAATGGGCTTTGCTGGGGACAAACCCCTCCTCTGCCTTTTGTCCCGTTCCTCATTCTTGGAGTGCTGAGGGTGCAGACCCTTCTTCTGTAACTGCTGAGTGCTGAGTTGGGAGCCCTCATACCCTGGGGCGAGGGTCAGAGCTTCTCCCCAGCAGCCTCCCGGTGACGTTGATTGTCCCCAGGACCCCTGCCTCCCTGCTCGTCCACCTGAGCACCAGCATTGGAAGTGTTATAGATTCTAATGACCTTTAAGGGTCCAGGAAAGAGATGTGCAGAGACGCTGTGGGGGCCGGTTTCACCCCGCCCCACATTTGTTCGGCCACCTTAGGCTGACCGTTTCTGCCAGCCTAGATGCTCTGACCAGTAGTCTGCGCTTTCTTCAATTAGGCCCCTGAATTAACGTACAAACAGCACCATGTGTCAGAGCCCTGCCTGCTCAACTCCCAGACAGTCCAGGGTCAGTGGTGATAAGGACCATGATGGCTACTGAGTCAACAGCCTTTTGAAGTAAACAGGAGTCCAGCCGGTCTTATTGGCCACCATCATCACGGTGTCTGTAGGCTTTTCTATGGTGACAGTGTGATATACGGTTCCCCCGCCAAGATTATTAGCTCCCCTCTGGGTGCAGTAAGTCCTGCAAGCAGTAGTCTACTCTTTTGGGACACACCCTTGTTGTTTTATGAGAGAAACTCCAGGTCAAGTGATGTTCACACGAGTCGTCATGGTGCCCTGTTGCCCCCGGTTATCTCTCTGGATGTTGGAGTTGGAGGGCCTCCTCACTCGAGGTCGGTGTGCCCACGGAGCGAACCCTGCAACTTCAGGGCATGGTTGGTGGTTAGGATCACCACGTGGGGTCCTTTTCCCTTAGGAGGGAGGTGGCCTTTTGGGCTGCTGATTTCCAGGTTTTTAGATACCGCCAGTATCTTGGCCAGATGTGGCAGTGGGCCAAGCCCCTTGGTGACCGTAGTTTATCCTACCTGGATGGCATTCTTGCATTGTTCCATTTCAAGTGGTCCCAGTTTTTGCACTAATTCTCCAATGGCGATTCACCTTTCACCGGGAATGTAAAGGTCAAAGGGTTTAGCTAAATTAGGGAGTTCCAGGGCAAGGGTCTGAATTGACTGCTCTTTCCATTCTTGAAAGGCCACTTCTGGATTCTATTCAAAAGGATCATCATCTTTTCCTTTCAGTGTTTCATATAGAGGCCCAGCTAGTAGACTGTAGTTAGGGATCCAGAAGCAGCAAACCCTGGCCTCCCCAGGAACCCCTAAGCTGTCTTCTAGTTTTAGAAAGGGGTAAGGCTGAAAATGGTTTCTTCCCTTTCCTGAGATGGGCTTCTCTGACCTTCTGTGAGAATGAAGCCCAGGCAGGTCACTGCAGTCTGTGATATTTGAGCTTTTTCTTGGACAACTTCTATCCTTTATTGGCTTGGTAGTTCAGAGGCCTCCTTAGTAGGGTTGGCGATCAGAATGTCGTCTGCATATTGAAGGAGGGTTTCCTTTTCCAGAGGTAGAACTTTTAGGTCTTTAGCTAAGCTTTCCCCAAAGATGGTGTGGGAACTTTTGCACCCTTGGGGCCAGACGGCCCGGAAGTATTGTTTTAGTTGTATGTTGAGTCCTGCCACTCACAAGCCAAAATTTCTTGTGACTCTGGGACTAATGGAATGCAAAAGAAAGCATCATTGAAGACTAATACAGAATACCATGTCCTGGTGGTTGGTAGAATGACCAGCAGGGTGTAGGAATTAGGAGCAACTGGAGGTATATCCTCGGTGGCTTCACTGACTGTCCTGACATCCTTTACCAGGTCCCCAGCAGCCCATGGGGCTCTCGTGGTCAGACCAATCCCAGAATATGGAGCTCACCTGGGCAGGTACCCCACCCCCACCCCAGCCCACGGGGCTCTCGTGGTCAGGCCCCTCCCAGGATACAGAGCTACCCTTGCAGGTACCGTGGCAGGGCTGGGCACACAGGAACCGTGCACATAGCCCTCATTGCAGAGCACCCCCAGCTCACCTGTCGCTCAGAGCTGACACAGAGTACCTCAGAGCAGGACTTGAACTAACAAACAGCAGCTGCGACAGGTCTGTGACCCTGGGCATCACTCCGTGAGGCCTCCCTCCACCTGGTCTTCCAGAGACTTCCACTGCACCCGGGGCACCAGGCCTCTGTCTCCAACCACCACCCACCCCTCCTCTCCCTGACTCCTGGGTTCCTCTCATTAGGAGAGGGTTTTCTTGAAGTTGTCTCCCACTCATGGGCCAGATAAAATGATTAGAAAACAAGCCAAAGCTGCAGCCCCTTGTCTATCCTGACTCTCAGGAGCCCACACCTGTTCCTCGGACCTGGCCGGTTCAGCAAGTTCCATTTTCTGCAACTGTGAGCCCCTGAGGGGTGATGATTGGCTGACCTGGGCAGCCTTACCGTGCCGGCCAGCCCTCCCCAGGTGTGCCTGGGTTGAGATCAATATAAATACCACTCCAGGCAGCAAGAGCCCCTGCAGCCGTGCCTGACGCCATTTTCTCTGCCCTGTCAGCAGTCTCGGGGCTGGGCTGGTGGGAGGGAGTGAGAGGCCACGGCTTTGTGGGTGGCCCAGTGTGAGTGGGGCTCTGCTGGACTTTCTGCAGCAGTTGCCAGGCTGCCACCTGCTAAAGAAGAGGATGTGTCACCCATACCTGTTGCTGGAATTTCTCCCTGGGCAGAGGTGAGGAAGGAAAAAAGCAGTGGGGGCAGGGACAGGACGGGTATCTCAGGCAGGGAAATGGAAATCTTCCAGAAGAGCACCCAGGGCCAGGACCATCCTGGCTGGCCTGCAGGCACCAAGTCGGCCGGCATGCTGTCACTCGTGTGGCTCTATGGCCCTTCCTCTAGGCTTTCAAGTCCTTGTATATATTCAGGTGTTTTACCTGGGACGGGTGGGAATAGTTCAGCAGCAACTGGCCTGGGGCTCAGCTCACGTTTACTCACAGATGCCTCGGCACGGTGCCCCAGCTTTGCAATGAGGACGCTTGTTGCGTGGGGGCTGCTGGCTGAATGGGAGACGATTCCCCACCACTGACCAACTTCAGAATTGTTTACAACTGGAGCAAGTGCCCTGATACGGTTTTCCTCTGTGTAACTGGTGGGTTCTGTGTTTTTTTCTCTTTTTCGTTTTTGGTTCAAGGTAGACTTTATTCCTCTTTTTTTGTATTTACAGATATAAGCATGGAAATAATTTATTCATATAAATACATGTATGTGCAGGGAATAATTGTTTTTTCTGTTTTATTTTTTAAATTTTATTTCTTTTTAATTTTGAATTTTATTTTATATTTTTATACAGCAGGTTCTTATTGGTTATCTATTTTATACATATAAATGTATACATGCCAATCCCAGTCTCTCAACTCCTCCCACCACCACCCCCTCAACAGCTTTCCCCCCTTGTTGTCCATACGTTTGTTGTCTACATCTGTTGCTCTATTTATGCCTTGCAAAATGGTTAATCTGTACAGTTTTTCTAGGTTCCACATATATGCATGAATATACAAGATTTGTTTTTCTCTTTCTGACTTACTTCACTCTGTATGACAGTCTCTAGATCCATCGACGTCTCTACAAATGACCCAATTTCATTCCTTTTCATGGCTTAGTAATATTCCATTTTATATATGTACCACAGCTTTATGCATTCGTCTGTCTGTGGGCATTTATGTTGCTTCCATTACCTCGATATTGTAAATAGTGATGCAATGAACATTGCGGTGAATGACTCTTTTTGATTTATGGTTTTGTCTGGGTATATGTCCAGTACTGGGATTGCTGTATCATATGGTAATTCTATTGTTAGTTTCTTAAGAAATTCCATATTGTTCTCCATAATGACTGTATCAATTTATATTCCCAACAATAGTGGAAGAGGGTTCCTTTTCTCCACACCCTTTCCAGCATTTTCTGTTTGTAGATTTTCTATGATGCCTATTCTACCATGTGTGAGGTGATACCTCATTGTTGAATCCATTTCGTTGAGCAAGGGGTAGGTCTTGTCTATTACATATTTGGCTTATGGAACGGTATCTGTGCTAATTTCAAACTCTGCTTTTATGCAGCACCCCAACTCACCTTCCCCCTTAAGCAGGCATAAGTTGGTTTTCTAAACTTGAGACCCTGTTCTGTTTTGTAATTCAGTTCATGTGTAGCCAAGTTCACATTCCGTGTATTAGTGATAACTTATGATGTTTCTTTTTCTGTGTGACTTATTTCACTTAGAATCATCGTGTCTCAATCCACTCATTATGCTGCTATGGGCCTGGTGACATAGATTTCATTGCTGAGTGGTATTCTGTTGTACATAAGTACCACAACTTCTTTATCCATTATTTGCTCTCTGGGATATTTAACTTGTGCCATAGAAGAGATTTCTGTACACAGAGGCGTCCCAAACTTTGGGGTGGCTGTGTCTTTTTGATTTTAATTTCCCTAAGCTATAAGACCATAAGTGGAAGTGCCCTAGGCTCTGTTGCTCTGTTTTTTAGATGTTTCAGGAAACACCATACACTTCTCCCGAGTGTCTGTTGGCAATTTACATCCCGCCCATCAGCATAACAAGGCTCCCAGTTCTCCATGGCCTGTCCTGCCTTTCTGGATTTTACACTTTTTTCAGATGGCCCTTTTGACCGGGGGGAAGTGAGACTTCATTGTAGTGCAGATTTCCTTTGCAAGCTTGCTTGGTTGGCCAAAAAGGGCGTATGCGTTTTTTCCTGAATATATTCAGGAAAAAACGCATACGCCCTTTTTGGCCAAGTGCATCATTGTGGACGTTCTGCCTCTTTTCCTATGCTTTCAATGCAATTCCAGTCTACCTCCTGAAATCGGTTTCCTGCAATTCTGCCCCGCTTTCAAGTCCTCTTGCCAGCCTTACTTCAGTATATTTTTGGACGATAGCTGTCATTTATAACTCTGCAGGTTTGTGAATTACAGTGCCCCTGAGCTCCTTTCTTCAACTCGCTTTCTTGTGACCTGGCCGCAACACCGCAGGATGGCTTCAGGCCCTAATCTGGTTCCGGCACGGCACACTGAGCCTTTGGTTAATTCCTCTTCCTGGTGGGAAATGAGAGTTAAATTTGCCCGTCCAGACACCTCCAGCTAGTCTCTCATTGGTTCTCGCTATTCCTGTTCATCTTCCGCAGAAATTGCAAACTGGGGCAAACAGGAGGTTAAAGGGACTGACTCTCCAAGTCGGGAGAGTGTTAGTAAAGCGTCTGGAATGTTGCACCCGAGTACCAGGGGAGGAAACCTGAGACATATTTGAACACGTCTCCCGTTCACACGGTTCATCATACTCTGGGTTCCACATGCATGTTTTAGCTGAAGGAAGAATACCTAAACATGGAGAGTTGAGACCCGTGTAATGGGTACCATGCAATATGACTTCAAAGGGTCTTCGTTTGCTCACCGAACCTCTCCAATCCTATCACTGCTGCGTTTATGCCCGTGTACACACGCTTGATTCTCTTTTGGAGACATAGCAATCCATAGGTTTTAAGATACTTACTAGTCAGGTACATTCTTAGGCGTTTAATATGGGGTGTTGAGTCCATTTCGTTGACCAAGGAATAGCTCTTGTCTATTCCATATTTGGCTTAAGGAACTTTATCTGTGCTCATTTCGATCTCTGGTTTTATGCAGCACCGCAACTCACCTTTCCCCTTAAGCAAGCATAAGTTGGTTTTCAAAATTTGAGTCCCTTTTCTGTTTTGGAATTCAGTTCCTGTGTAGCCAAGTTTACATTCCGTGTATTACTGATATCTTATGATGTTTCTTTTCCTGTGTGACTTATTTCAGTTAGAATCATCGTACCTGAATCCACTCATTATGCGGCTACGGGCCTGATGACATAGATTTCATTGCTGAGTGATACTGCATTGTACGTAAGTACCACAAGATCTTTATCCATTTTACACTTTCTGTGATATTGAACTTGTACGGTAAACGAGGTTCTTATAAACAGAGGCGTCCCAAACTATGGGGTGGCTGTGTCTTTTTGATTTTAATTTCCCTAAGCTATAGGACCATAAGTGGAAGTGTCCTAGGCTCTGTTGCTTTGTTTCTTAGATGCTTCAGGAAACACCATACACTTCTCCCGAGTGTCTGTTGGCAATTTCCATCCCGCCCATCAGCATAACAAGGCTCCCAGTTCTCCATGGCCTGTCCTGCCTTTCTGGATTTTACACTTTTTTCAGATGGCCCTTTTGACCGGGGGGAAGTGAGACTTCATTGTAGTGCAGATTTCCTTTGCAAGCTTGCTTGGTTGGCCAAAAAGGGCGTATGCGTTTTTTCCTGAATATATTCAGGAAAAAACGCATACGCCCTTTTTGGCCAAGTGCATCATTGTGGACGTTCTGCCTCTTTTCCTATGCTTTCAATGCAATTCCAGTCTACCTCCTGAAATCGGTTTCCTGCAATTCTGCCCCGCTTTCAAGTCCTCTTGCCAGCCTTACTTCAGTATATTTTTGGACGATAGCTGTCATTTATAACTCTGCAGGTTTGTGAATTACAGTGCCCCTGAGCTCCTTTCTTCAACTTGCTTTCTTGTGACCTGGCCGCAACACCGCAGGATGGCTTCAGGCCCTAATCTGGTTCCGGCACGGCACGCTGAGCCTTTGGTTAATTCCTCTTCCTGGTGGGAAATGAGAGTTAAATTTGCCCGTCCAGACACCTCCAGCTAGTCTCTCATTGGTTCTCGCTATTCCTGTTAATCTTCCGCAGAATTTGCAAACTGGGGCAAACAGGAGGTTAAAGGGACTGACTCTCCAAGTCGGGAGAGTGTTAGTAAAGCGTCTGGAATGTTTCACCCAAGTACCAGGGTACGAAAACTGAGACATATTTGAACACGTCTCCCGATCACATGGTTGATCATACCCTAGGTTCCACATGCATGTTTTAGCTGAAGGAAGAATACCTTAAACCTGGGTAGTTGAAACTGGTGTAATGGGTACCTTGCAATATGACTTTAAAGGGTTTTCATTTGCTCACCGAACCTCTCCAATCCTATCACTGCTGCGTTTATGCCCCTGTACACATGCTTGATTCTCTTTCGGAGACATAGAAATCCATAGGTTTTAAGATACTTACTAGTCAGGTACATTCTTAGGCGTTTAATATGCGGTGTTGAGTCCATTTCGTTGAGCAAGGAGTAGCTCTTGTCTATTCCATATTTGGCTTAAGGAACTTTATCTGTGCTCATTTCAATCTCTGGTTTTATGCAGCACCCCAACTCACCTTTACCCTTAAGCAAGCATAAGTTGGTTTTCTAAATTTGAGACCCTGTTCTGTTCTGTAATTCAGTTCCTGTGTAGCCAAGTTTACATTCCGTGTATTACTGATATCTTATGATGTTTCTTTTTCTGTGTGACTTATTTCAGTTAGAATCATCGTACCTGAATCCACTCATTGTGCTACTAAGGGCCTGATGACATAGATTTCATTCCTGAGTGATATTGCTTTGTAAGTAAATACCACAACTTCATTATCCATTTTTCACTTTCTGCGATGTTGAACTTGTACTGTAAACGAGGTTCTTGTAAACAGAGGCGTCCCAAACTTTGGGGTGGCTGTGTCTTTTTGATTTTAATTTCCCTAAGCTATAGGACCATAAGTGGAAGTGCCCTAGGCTCTGTTGCTTTGTTTTTTAGATGTTTCAGGAAACACCATACACTTCTCCCGAGTGTCTGTTGGCAATTTACATCCCGCCCATCAGCATAACAAGGCTCCCAGTTCTCCATGGCCTGTCCTGACTTTCTGGATTTTACACTTTTTTCAGATGGCCCTTTTGACCAGGGGGAAGTGAGACTTCATTGTAGTGCAGTTTTCCTTTGCAAGCTTGCTTGGTTGGCCAAAAAGGGCATATGCGTTTTTTCCTGAATATATTCAGGAAAAAACGCATACGCCCTTTTTGGCCAAGTGCATCATTGTGGACGTTCTGCCTCTTTTCCTATGCTTTCAATGCAATTCCAGTCTACCTCCTGAAATCGGTTTCCTGCAATTCTGCCCCGCTTTCAAGTCCTCTTGGCAGCCTTACTTCAGTATATTTTTGGACGATAGCTGTCATTTATAACTCTGCAGGTTTGTGAATTACAGTGCCCCTGAGCTCCTTTCTTCAACTCGCTTTCTTGTGAGCTGGCCGCAACACCGCTGGATGGCTTCAGGCCCTAATCTGGTTACGGCACAGCACGCTGAGCCTTTTGTTATTTCCTCTTCCTCGTGGGAAATGAGAGTTAAATTTGCCCGTCCAGACACCTCCAGCTAGTCTCTCATTGGTTCTCGCTATTCCTGTTCATCTTCCACAGAAATTGCAAACTGGGCGAAACAGGAGGTTAAAGGGACTGACTCTCCAAGTGGGGAGAGTGTTAGTAAAGCGTCTGGAATGTTGCACCCGAGTACCAGGGGAGGAAAACTGAGACATATTTGTACACGTCTCCCGTTCACACGGTTCATCATACTCTGGGTTCCACATGCATGTTTTAGCTGAAGGAAGAATACCTTAAACCTGGAGAGTTGAGACCCGTGGAATGGGTACCATGCAATATGACTTCAAAGGGTCTTAATTTGCTCACCGAACCTCTCCAATCCTATCACTGCTTCGTTTATGCCCCTGTACACACGCTTGATTCTCTTTCGGAGACATAGCAATCCATAGGTTTTAAGATACTTACTAGTCAGGTACATTCTTAGGCGTTTAATATGGGGTGTTGAGTCCATTTCGTTGAGCAAGGAGTAGCTCTTGTCTATTCCATATTTGGCTTAAGGAACTTTATCTGTGCTCATTTCAATCTCTGGTTTTATGCAGCACGCCATCTCACCTTTCCCCTTAAGCAAGCAGAAGTTGGTTTTCTAAATTTGAGACCCTGTTCTGTTCTGTAATTCAGTTCCTGTGTAGCCAAGTTTACATTCCGTGTATTACTGATATCTTATGATGTTTCTTTTTCTGTGTGACTTATTTCAGTTAGAATCATCGTACCTGAATCCACTCATTATGCAGCTACGGGCCTGATGACATAGATTTCATTGCTGAGTGATACTGCATTGTACGTAAGTACCACAAGTTCTTTATCCATTTTTCACTTTCTGCGATGTTGAACTTGTACTGTAAACGAGTTTCTTGTAAACAGAGGCGTCCCAAACTTTGGGGTGGCTGTGTCTTTTTGATTTTAATTTCCCTAAGCTATAGGACCATAAGTGGAAGTGCCCTAGGCTCTGATGCTTTGTTTTTTAGATGTTTCAGGAAACACCATACACTTCTCCCGAGTGTCTGTTGGCAATTTACATCCCGCCCATCAGCATAAGAAGGCTCCCAGTTCTCCATGGCCTGTCCTGCCTTTCTGGATTTTACACTTTTTTCAGATGGCCCTTTTGACCGGGGGGAAGTGAGACTTCATTGTAGTGCAGATTTCCTTTGCAAGCTTGCTTGGTTGGCCAAAAAGGGCGTATGCGTTTTTTCCTGAATATATTCAGGAAAAAACGCATACGCCCTTTTTGGCCAAGTGCATCATTGTGGACGTTCTGCCTCTTTTCCTATGCTTTCAATGCAATTCAAGTCTACCTCCTGAAATCGGTTTCCTGCAATTCTGCCCCGCTTTCAAGTCCTCTTGGCAGCCTTACTTCAGTGTATTTTTGGACGATAGCTATCATTTATAACTCTGCAGGTTTGTGAATTACAGTGCCCCTGAGCTCCTTTCTTCAACTCGCTTTCTTGTGAGCTGGCCGCAACACCCCAAGATGGCTTCAGGCCCTAATCTGGTTCCGGCACGGCACGCTGAGCCTTTGGTTAATTCCTCTTCCTGGTGGGAAATGAGAGTTAAATTTGCCCGTCCAGACACCTCCAGGTAGTCTCTCATTGGTTCTCGCTATTCCTGTTCATCTTCCGCAGAAATTGCAAACTGGGCCAAACAGGAGGTTAAAGGGACTGACTCTCCAAGTCGGGAGAGTGTTAGTAAAGCGTCTGGAATGTTGCACCCGAGTACCAGGGTACGAAAACTGAGACATATTTGAACACGTCTCCCGATCACATGGTTGATCATACTCTAGGTTCCACATGCATGTTTTAGCTGAAGGAAGAATACCTTAAACCTGGGTAGTTGAAACCTGTGGAATGGGTACCATGCAATATGATTTCAAAGGGTCTTCATTTGCTCACCGAACATCTCCAATCCTATCACTGCTGCATTTATGCCCCTGTACACATGCTTGATTCTCTTTCGGAGACATAGCAATCCATAGGTTTTAAGATACTTACTAGTCAGGTACATTCTTAGGCGTTTAATATGCGGTGTTGAGTCCATTTCGTTGAGCAATGAGTGGCTCTTTTCTATTCCATATTTGACTTAAGGAACGTTATCTGTGCTCATTTCAATCTCTGGTTTTTTGCAGCCCCCCAACTCACCTTTCCCCTTAAGCAAGCATAAGTTGGTTTTCTAAATTTGAGACCCTGTTCTGTTTTGGAATTCAGTTCCTGTGTAGCCAAGTTTACATTCCGTGTATTACTGATATCTTATGATGTTTCTTTTTCTGTGTGACTTATTTCAGTTAGAATCATCATACCTGAATCCACTCATTGTGCTGCTATGGGCCTGATGACATAGATTTCATTGCTGAGTGATATAGCTTTGTAAGTAAATACCACAACTTCTTTATCCATTTTTCACTTTCTGTGATGTTGAACTTGTACTGTAAACGAGGTTCTTGTAAACAGAGGCGTCCCAAACTATGGGGTGGCTGTGTCTTTTTGATTTTAATTTCCCTAAGCTATAGGACCATAAGTGGAATTGCCCTAGGCTCTGTTGCTTTGTTTTTTAGATGTTTCAGGAAACACCATACACTTTTCCCGAGTGTCTGTTGGCAATTTATATCCCGCCCATCAGCATAACAAGGCTCCCAGTTCTCCATGGCCTGTCCTGCCTTTCTGGATTTTACACTTTTTTCAGATGGCCCTTTTGACCGGGGGGAAGTGAGACTTCATTGTAGTGCAGATTTCCTTTGCAAGCTTGCTTGGTTGGCCAAAAAGGGCGTATGCGTTTTTTCCTGAATATATTCAGGAAAAAACGCATACGCCCTTTTTAGCCAAGTGCATCATTGTGGACGTTCTGCCTCTTTTCCTATGCTTTCAATGCAATTCCAGTCTACCTCCTGAAATCGGTTTCCTGCAATTCTGCCCCGCTTTCAAGTCCTCTTGGCAGCCTTACTTCAGTATATTTTTGGACGATAGCTGTCATTTATAACTCTGCAGGTTTGTGAATTACAGTGCCCCTGAGCTCCTTTCTTCAACTCGCTTTCTTGTGACCTGGCCGCAACACCGCTGGATGGCTTCAGGCCCTAATCTGGTTCCAGCACGGCACGCTGAGCCTTTGGTTAATTCCTCTTCCTGGTGGGAAATGAGAGTTAAATTTGCCCGTCCAGACACCTCCAGCTAGTCTCTCATTGGTTCTCGCTATTCCTGTTAATCTTCCGCAGAATTTGCAAACTGGGGCAAACAGGAGGTTAAAGGGACTGACTCTCCAAGTCGGGAGAGTCTTAGTAAAGCGTCTGGAATGTTGCACCCAAGTACCAGGGTACGAAAACTGAGACATATTTGAACACGTCTCCCGATCACATGGTTGATCATACCCTAGGTTCCACATGCATGTTTTAGCTGAAGGAAGAATACCTTAAACCTGGGTAGTTCAAACCCGTGTAATGGGTACCATGCAATATGACTTCAAAGGGTCTTCATTTGCTCACCGAACCTCTCCAATCCTATCACTGCTGCGTTTATGCCCCTGTACACATGCTTCATTCTCTTTCTGTGACATAGCAATCCATAGGTTTTAATATACTTACTAGTCAGGTACATTCTTAGGCGTTTAATATGCGGTGTTGAGTCCATTTCGTTGAGCAAGGAGTAGCTCTTGTCTATTCCATATTTGGCTTAAGGAACTTTATCTGTGCTCATTTCAATCTCTGGTTTTATGCAGCACCCCAACTCACATTTCCCCTTAAGCAAGCATAAGTTGGTTTTCTAAATTTGAGACCCTGTTCCGTTCTGTAATTCAGTTCCTGTGTAGCCAAGTTTACATTCCGTGTATTACTGATATCTTATGATGTTTCTTTTTCTGTGTGACTTATTTCAGTTAGAATCATCATACCTGAATCCACTCATTGTGCTGCTAAGGGCCTGATGACATAGATTTCATTGCTGAGTGATATTGCTTTGTAAGTAAATACCACAACTTCTTTATCCATTTTTCACTTTCTGCGATGTTGAACTTGTACTGTAAACGAGGTTCTTTTAAACAGAGGCGTCCCAAACTTTGGGGTGGCTGTGTCTTTTTGATTTTAATTTCCCTAAGCTATAGGACCATAAGTGGAAGTGCCCTAGGCTCTGTTGCTTTGTTTTTTAGATGTTTCAGGAAACACCATACACTTCTCCCGAGTGTCTGTTGGCAATTTACATCCCGCCCATCAGCATAACAAGGCTCCCAGTTCTCCATGGCCTGTCCTGCCTTTCTGGATTTTACACTTTTTTCAGATGGCCCTTTAGACCGGGCGGAAGTGAGACTTCATTGTAGTGCAGATTTCCTTTGCAAGCTTGCTTGGTTGGCCAAAATGGGCGTATGCGTTTTTTCCTGAATATATTCAGGAAAAAACGCATACGCCCTTTTTGGCCAAGTGCATCATTGTGGACGTTCTGCCTCTTTTCCTCTGCTTTCAATGCAATTCCAGTCTACCTCCTGAAATCGGTTTCCTGCAATTCTGCCCCGCTTTCAAGTCCTCTTGGCAGCCTTACTTCAGTATATTTTTGGACGATAGCTGTCATTTATAACTCTGCAGGTTTGTGAATTACAGTGCCCCTGAGCTCCTTTCTTCAACTCGCTTTCTTGTGACCTGGCCGCAACACCGCAGGATGGCTTCAGGCCCTAATCTGGTTCCGGCACGGCACGCTGAGCCTTTGGTTATTTCCTCTTCCTGGTGGGAAATGAGAGTTAAATTTGCCCGTCCAGACACCTCCAGCTAGTCTCTTTGGTTCTCCTTATTCCTGATCATCTTCCGCAGAAATTGCAAACTGGGCGAAACAGGAGGTTAAAGGCGCTGACTCTCCAAGTGGGGAGAGTGTTAGTAAAGTGTCTGGAATGTTGCACCCGAGTACCAGGGGAGGAAAACTGAGACATATTTGAACATGTCTCCCATTCACACGGTTGATCATACTCTGGGTTCCACATGCATGTTTTAGCTGAAGGAAGAATACCTTAAACCTGGAGAGTTGAGACCCGTGGAATGGGTACCATGCAATATGACTTCAAAGGGTCTTCATTTGCTCACCGAACCTCTCCAATCCTATCACTGCTGCGTTTATGCCCCTGTACACACGCTTGATTCTCTTTCGGAGACATAGCAATCCATAGGATTTAAGATACTTACTAGTCAGGTACATTCTTAGGCGTTTAATATGGGGTGTTGAGTCCATTTCGTTGAGCAAGGAGTAGCTCTTGTCTATTCCATATTTGGCTTAAGGAACTTTATCTGTGCTCATTTCAATCTCTGGTTTTATGCAGCACCCCAACTCACCTTTCCCCTTAAGCAAGCATAAGTTGGTTTTCTAAATTTGAGACCCTGTTCTGTTTTGGAATTCAGTTCCTGTGTAGCCAAGTTTACATTCCATGTATTACTGATATCTTATGATGTTTCTTTTGCTGTGTGACTTATTTCAGTTAGAATCATCGTACCTGAATCCACTCATTATGCTGCTACGGGCCTGATGACATAGATTTCATTGCTGAGTGATACTGCATTGTACGTAAGTACCACAAGTTCTTTATCCATTTTTCACATTCTGTGATATTGAACTTGTACGGTAAACGAGGTTCTTGTAAACAGAGCCGTTCCATACTTTGGGGTGGCTGTGTCTTTTTGATTTTAATTTCCCTAAGCTATAGGACCATAAGTGGAAGTGCCCTAGGCTCTGTTGCTTTGTTTTTTAGATGTTTCAGGAAACACCATACACTTCTCCCAAGTGTCTGTTGGCAATTTACATCCCGCCCATCAGCATAACAAGGCTCCCAGTTCTCCATGGCCTGTCCTGCCTTTCTGGATTTTACACTTTTTTCAGATGGCCCTTTTGACCGGGGGGAAGTGAGACTTCATTGTAGTGCAGATTTCCTTTGCAAGCTTGCTTGGTTGGCCAAAAAGGGCGCATGCGTTTTCTCCTGAATATATTCAGGAAAAAATGCATACGCCCTTTTTGGCCAAGTGCATCATTGTGGACGTTCTGCCTCTTTTCCTATGCTTTCAATGCAATTCCAGTCTACCTCCTGAAATCGGTTTCCTGCAATTCTGCCCCGCTTTCAAGTCCTCTTGGCAGCCTTACTTCAGTATATTTTTGGACGATAGCTGTCATTTATAACTCTGCAGGTTTGTGAATTACAGTGCCCCTGAGCTCCTTTCTTCAACTCGCTTTCTTGTGAGCTGGCCGCAACACCGCAGGATGGCTTCAGGCTCTAATCTGGTTCCGGCACGGCACGCTGAGCCTTTGGTTATTTCCTCTTCCTGGTGGGAAATGAGAGTTAAATTTGCCCGTCTAGACACCTCCAGCTAGTCTCTCATTGGTTCTCCCTATTCCTGTTCATCATCCGCAGAAATTGCAAACTGGGCCAAACAGGAGGTTAAAGGTGCTGACTCTCCAAGTGGGGAGAGTGTTAGTAAAGCGTCTGGAATGTTGCACCCGAGTACCAGCGGAGGAAATCTGAGACATATTTGAACACGTCTCCCGTTCACACGGTTGATCATACTCTGGGTTCCACATGCATGTTTTAGCTGAAGGAAGAATACCTTAAACCTGGAGAGTTGAGACCCGTGTAATGGGTACCATGCAATATGACTTCAAAGGGTCTTCATTTGCTCACCGAACCTCTCCAATCCTATCACTGCTGCGTTTATGCCCCTGTACACACGCTTGATTCTCTTTTGGAGACATAGCAATCCATAGGTTTTAAGATACTTACTAGTCAGGTACATTCTTAGGCGTTTAATATGGGGTGTTGAGTCCATTTCGTTGAGCAAGGAGTAGCTCTTGTCTATTCCATATTTGGCTTAAGGAACTTTATCTGTGCTCATTTCAATCTCTGGTTTTATGCAGCACCCCAACTCACCTTTCCCCTTAAGCAAGCATAAGTTGGTTTTCTAAATTTGAGACCCTGTTCTGTTTTGGAATTCAGTTCCTGTGTAGCCAAGTTTACATTCCGTGTATTAGTGATATCTTATGATGTTTCATTTTCTGTGTGACTTATTTCAGTTAGAATCATCATACCTGAATCCACTCATTGTGCTGCTACGGGCCTGATGACATAGATTTCATTGCTGAGTGATACTGCATTGTATGTGAGTACCAGAACTTCTTTATCCATTTTTCACTTTCTGTAATATTGAACTTGTACGGTAAACGAGGTTCTTGTAAACAGAGGCGTCCCAAATTTTGGGGTGGCTGTGTCTTTTTGATTTTAATTTCCCTAAGCTATAGGACCATAAGTGGAAGTGCCCTAGGTTCTGTTGCTTTGTTGTTTAGATATTTCAGGAAACACCATACACTTCTCCCGAGTGTCTGTTGGCAATTTACATCCCGCCCATCAGCATAACAAGGCTCCCAGTTCTCCATGGCCTGTCCTGCCTTTCTGGATTTTACACTTTTTTCAGATGGCCCTTTTGACCGGGGGGAAGTGAGACTTCATTGTAGTGCAGATTTCCTTTGCAAGCTTGTTTGGTTGGCCAAAAAGGGCGTATGCGTTTTTTCCTGAATATATTCAGGAAAAAACGCATACGCCCTTTTTGGCCAAGTGCATCATTGTGGACGTTCTGCCTCTTTTCCTATGCTTTCAATGCAATTCCAGTCTACCTCCTGAAATCGGTTTCCTGCAATTCTGCCCCGCTTTCAAGTCCTCTTGGCAGCCTTACTTCAGTATATTTTTGGACGATAGCTGTCATTTATAACTCTGCAGGTTTGTGAATTACAGTGCCCCTGAGCTCCTTTCTTCAACTCGCTTTCTTTTGAGCTGGCCGCAACACCGCAGGATGGCTTCAGGCCCTAATCTGGTTCCGGCACGGCAGCTGAGCCTTTGGTTATTTCCTCTTCCTGGTGGGAAATGAGAGTTAAATTTGCCCGTCCAGACACCTCCAGCTAGTCTCTCATTGGTTCTCGCTATTCCTCTTCATCTTCCGCAGAAATTGTAAACTGGACCAAACAGGAGGTTAAAGGCACTGACTCTCCAAGTGGGGAGACTGTTAGTAAAGCGTCTGGAATGTTGCACCCAAGTACCAGGGGAGAAAAACTGAGACATATTTGAACACGTCTCCCGTTCACACGGTTGATCATACTCTGGGTTCCACATGCATGTTTTAGCTGAAGGAAGAATACCTTAAACCTGGAGAGTTGAGACCCGTGGAATGGGTACCATGCAATATGACTTCAAAGGGTCTTCATTTGCTCACCGAACCTCTCCAATCCTATCACTGCTGCGTTTATGCCCCTGTACACATGCTTGATTCTCTTTCGGAGACATAGCAATCCATAGGTTTTAAGATACTTACTAGTCAGGTACATTCTTAGGCGTTTAATATGGGGTGTTGAGTCCATTTCGTTGAGCAAGGAGTAGCTCTTGTCTATTCCATATTTGGCTTAAGGAACTTTATCTGTGCTCATTTCAATCTCTGGTTTTATGCAGCACCCCAACTCACCTTTCCCCTTAAGCAAGCATAAGTTGGTTTTGTAAATTTGAAAACCTGTTCTCTTTTGGAATTCAGTTCCTGTGTAGCCAAGTTTACATTCCGTGTATTAGTGATATCTTATGATGTTTCATTTTCTGTGTGACTTATTTCAGTTAGAATCATCATACCTGAATCCACTCATTGTGCTGCTAAGGGCCTGATGACATAGATTTCATTGCTGAGTGATATTGCTTTGTAAGTAAATACCACAACTTCTTTATCCATTTTTTACTTTCTGCGATGTTGAACTTGTACTGTAAACGAGGTTCTTGTAAACAGAGCCGTTCCAAACTTTGGGGTGGCTGTGTCTTTTTGATTTTAATTTCCCTAAGCTATAGGACCATAAGTGGAAGTGCCCTAGGCTCTGTTGCTTTGTTTTTTAGATGTTTCAGGAAACACCATACACTTCTCCCGAGTGTCTGTTGGCAATTTACATCCCGCCCATCAGCATAACAAGGCTCCCAGTTCTCCATGGCCTGTCCTGCCTTTCTGGATTTTACACTTTTTTTCAGATGGCCCTTTTGACCGGGGGGAAGTGAGACTTCATTGTAGTGCAGATTTCCTTTGCAAGCTTGCTTGGTTGGCCAAAAAGGGCGCATGCGTTTTCTCCTGAATATATTCAGGAAAAAATGCATACGCCCTTTTTGGCCAAGTGCATCATTGTGGACGTTCTGCCTCTTTTCCTATGCTTTCAATGCAATTCCAGTCTACCTCCTGAAATCGGTTTCCTGCAATTCTGCCCCGCTTTCAAGTCCTCTTGGCAGCCTTACTTCAGTATATTTTTGGACGATAGCTGTCATTTATAACTCTGCAGGTTTGTGAATTACAGTGCCCCTGAGCTCCTTTCTTCAACTCGCTTTCTTGTGAGCTGGCCGCAACACCGCAGGATGGCTTCAGGCTCTAATCTGGTTCCGGCACGGCACGCTGAGCCTTTGGTTATTTCCTCTTCCTGGTGGGAAATGAGAGTTAAATTTGCCCGTCTAGACACCTCCAGCTAGTCTCTCATTGGTTCTCCCTATTCCTGTTCATCATCCGCAGAAATTGCAAACTGGGCCAAACAGGAGGTTAAAGGTGCTGACTCTCCAAGTGGGGAGAGTGTTAGTAAAGCGTCTGGAATGTTGCACCCGAGTACCAGCGGAGGAAATCTGAGACATATTTGAACACGTCTCCCGTTCACACGGTTGATCATACTCTGGGTTCCACATGCATGTTTTAGCTGAAGGAAGAATACCTTAAACCTGGAGAGTTGAGACCCGTGTAATGGGTACCATGCAATATGACTTCAAAGGGTCTTCATTTGCTCACCGAACCTCTCCAATCCTATCACTGCTGCGTTTATGCCCGTGTACACATGCTTGATTCTCTTTTGGAGACATAGCAATCCATAGGTTTTAAGATACTTACTAGTCAGGTACATTCTTAGGCGTTTAATATGGGGTGTTGAGTCCATTTCGTTGAGCAAGGAGTAGCTCTTGTCTATTCCATATTTGGCTTAAGGAACTTTATCTGTGCTCATTTCAATCTCTGGTTTTATGCAGCACCCCAACTCACCTTTCCCCTTAAGCAAGCATAAGTTGGTTTTCTAAATTTGAGACCCTGTTCTGTTTTGGAATTCAGTTCCTGTGTAGCCAAGTTTACATTCCGTGTATTAGTGATATCTTATGATGTTTCATTTTCTGTGTGACTTATTTCAGTTAGAATCATCATACCTGAATCCACTCATTGTGCTGCTACGGGCCTGATGACATAGATTTCATTGCTGAGTGATACTGCATTGTATGTGAGTACCACAACTTCTTTATCCATTTTTCACTTTCTGTAATATTGAACTTGTACTGTAAACGAGGTTGTTGTTAACAGAGGCGTCCCAAACTTTGGGGTGGCTGTGTCTTTTTGATTTTAATTTCCCTAAGCTATAGGACCATAAGTGGAAGTGCCCTAGGCTCTGTTGCTTTGTTTTTTAGATGTTTCAGGAAACACCATACACTTCTCCCGAGTGTCTGTTGGCAATTTACATCCCGCCCATCAGCATAACAAGGCTCCCAGTTCTCCATGGCCTGTCCTGCCTTTCTGGATTTTACACTTTTTTCAGATGGCCCTTTTGACCGGGGGGATGTGAGACTTCATTGTAGTGCAGATTTCCTTTGCAAGCTTGCTTGGTTGGCCAAAAAGGGCGTATGCGTTTTTTCCTGAATATATTCAGGAAAAAACGCATACGCCCTTTTTGGCCAAGTGCATCATTGTGGACGTTCTGCCTCTTTTCCTATGCTTTCAATGCAATTCCAGTCTACCTCCTGAAATCGGTTTCCTGCAATTCTGCCCCGCTTTCAAGTCCTCTTGGCAGCCTTACTTCAGTATATTTTTGGACGATAGCTGTCATTTATAACTCTGCAGGTTTGTGAATTACAGTGCCCCTGAGCTCCTTTCTTCAACTCGTTTTCTTGTGACCTGGCCGCAACACCGCAGGATGGCTTCAGGCCCTAATCTGGTTCCGGCACGGCACGCTGAGCCTTTGGTTAATTCCTCTTCCTGGTGGGAAATGAGAGTTAAATTTGCCCGTCCAGACACCTCCAGCTAGTCTCTCATTGGTTCTCCCTATTCCTGTTCATCTTCCGCAGAAATTGCAAACTTGGCCAAACAGGAGGTTAAAGGCGCTGACTCTCCAAGTGGGGAGAGTGTTAGTAAAGCATCTGGAATGTTGCACCCGTGTACCAGGGGACGAAAACTGAGACATATTGGAACACGTCTCCCTATCACACGGTTGATCATATTCTGGGTTCCACATGCATGTTTTAGCTGAAGGAAGAATACCTTAAACCTGGAGAGTTGAGACCCTTGGAATGGTTACCATGCAATATGACTTCAAAGGGTCTTCATTTGCTCACCGAACCTCTCCAATCCTATCACTGCTGCATTTATGCCCCTGTACACACGCTTGATTCTCTTTTGGAGACATAGCAATCCATCGGTTTTAAGATACTTACTAGTCAGGTACATTCTTAGGCGTTTAATATGGGGTGTTGAGTCCATTTCGTTGAGCAAGGAGTAGCTCTTGTCTATTCCATATTTGGCTTAAGGAAATTTATCTGTGCTCATTTCAATCTCTGGTTTTATGCAGCACCCCAACTCACCTTTACCCTTAAGCAAGCATAAGTTGGTTTTCTAAATTTGAGACCCTGTTCTGTTTTGTAATTCAGTTCCTCTGTAGCCAAGTTTACATTCCGTGTATTACTGATATCTTATGATGTTTCTTTTTCTGTGTGACTTATTTCAGTTAGAATCATCATACCTGAATCCACTCATTGTGCTGCTACGGGCCTGCTGACATAGGTTTCATTGCTGAGTGATATTGCATTGTACTTTAGTACCACAACTTCTTTATCCATTTTTCACTTTCTGTGATATTGAACTTGTACTGTAAACGAGGTTGTTGTAAACAGAGGCGTCCCAAACTTTGGGGTGGCTGTGTCTTTTTGATTTTAATTTCCCTAAGCTATAGGACCATAAGTGAAGTGCCCTAGGCTCTGTTGCTTTGTTTTTTAGATGTTTCAGGAAACACCATACACTTCTCCCGAGTGTCTGTTGGCAATTTACATCCCGCCCATCAGCATAACAAGGCTCCCAGTTCTCCATGGCCTGTCCTGCCTTTCTGGATTTTACACTTTTTTCAGATGGCCCTTTTGACCGGGGGGAAGTGAGACTTCATTGTAGTGCAGATTTCCTTTGCAAGCTTGCTTGGTTGGCCAAAAAGGGCGTATGCGTTTTTTCCTGAATATATTCAGGAAAAAACGTATACGCCCTTTTTGGCCAAGTACATCATTGTCGAGGTTCTGACTCTCTTCATATGTTTTCAATGCAATTCCAGTCTACCTCCTGAAATTGGTTTCCTGCAATTCTGCCTTGCTTTCATTGCCTCTTCATAGCCTTACCTCAATATATTTTTTGAAAATAGTTGGCCTTTATAACTCTGCAGGTTTTTGAATTGCAGTGGCCCTTAGCTCCATTTTTCAGCTCTTATTTTTGTGGTCTTGCCCCATAACCACAGGATTCCTTGAAGCCCTATTTTTCTTCTGGGGCACCTTGCTGTGCCTTTGGTTAATTCTTCTTACTGATGTGACATTAGAGTGACATGTGCCCATTGAAACCGCTACAGCTAGTTTCTCACTGGTTCCCCCTATTCCCATTCATCCTCTGCACTAACTGCAGACTGTGCGATACCAGAACTTAAAGGCATTGACTCCATGTGGGGATGTTGTTAGTAAAGCGGCTGGAATGTCGATCCGGAGCCCCAGGAGAGGAAAAATGAGGTGCGTTTTAGAAACCTTTCCCGATCATATGGTATACCAGTCACTGGGTTTCCCAAGCATGGTTTAGCTGTAGGAAGATTCCCTTCAACCTGGAGTGTTGGGACCCTTGGACTGAGTAGCATGAAGTATTGCATTAAACTTTCAGCAGTTGCTCACCAAAGCTCACCAATCCTCTCAGCCCCAAGTGTTCAGCCTTATGTCTTATCCAGCTGTGGGTTTATATGTGGTCAATCCAGGTTGCATCACATCCCCTGAGCGAATTTTGTAAGAATTTTTCTCTCTTTCATTGTTTCAGCGTTTTGTTTTTAAAATTTATTTCTATAATGGGGTTTAGCTCATTTTCACTGCTGTGTTTGTGCCGCTCTGCACACACTTGATTCCCTTATGGAGATATATCAATACATGGGTTTTAAGATTCTTATTACTCAGATATATTTCTCTGCGGTGTATAGGGTGTGTTGAGGCCAGTTCATTGAGCAAGGTGGAGATCTTGTCTAATACCTATTTGGTTTATTGAACGGTATCTGTGCTAATTTCAAACTCTGGTTTTATGCATCACCCCACCTCTCCTTTCCCCTTAAGCTGACATAAGTGTGTTTTCTAAATGTGAGACACTGTTCTGTTCTGTAATTCATTTCTTGTGCAGCCATATTTACCCTCCCTCTATAAGTGATATCTTATGATATGTTTCTTTTTCTGTTTGACTTATTTCAAGTAGTATTATCGGACCTAAATCCACTCTTTATCCTTCTACTAGCCTTATTACATTGATTTCATGGTGAAGAGATATTCCATTGTACATAAGTACCACATCTTCTTTATCCATTGTTCTCTTTCCTGGGATATTTAAGGTGTACTGAAGTTGAGGTTCTTGTAAACAGAGTAGCCCTAAACTGTGGTGTGCTTGTGTCTTGTTGATTTTTAGACTTCCCTAGATATACTCCCATGATTGGAAGTGTCCTATGCTCTGTAGCTCTGTTTTTTAGATGATTTAGGAACCACCATACACTTCTCCAGAGTGGCTCTCGGCAGTTCACACACTGCCCATCAGCGTATAAAGGCTCCCTGTTCTCCATGGCCTGTCCTGCATTTCTGGTTTTTACAATTTTTTAGGATGGCCCTTTTGACCGGTGGGAAGTGAGACTTCTTTGTTGTGCACATTTGCATTGGTTGCTTGCTTCGTTGCCCATAAAGTGCGTATGCGTTTTTTCCTGGATATAATCAGGAAAAAACACATACGCCCTTTTGGGCCAACTGCATCATTGTCGAAATTCTGCCGCTTTTCATGTGCGTTAAAGACGAGTCCAATCTATCTCTTGAAATCTGTTTCTTGCAATTCTGTCTTGCATTCAGATCCTCTTCTTTGCCTTACCTCAACATATTTTTGGACGTTAGTTTTCATTTATAACTCTGCAGGTTTGTGAATTGCAGTGACCCTGAGCTCCATTTTTTAAGTTGCTCTTTTGTGAGCTGGCCTCAAACCCGCAGGATTGCTTCAGGCCCTATTTTGGCTCCGGCGAGGCAGGCTGAGCCTTTCTTTAATTCTTATTCTTAATGGGAAATTAGAGTGATATGTGCCCGTCCAAACCCCTACAACTATTCTCTCATTGGTTCCCCCTCTTCTCGTTCATCCTCCTCACAATTTGCAAAATGTGTGAAACAGAAGTTTAAATGTGCTGATTCTCCAAGTGGGGAGATTCTAAGTAACGTGGCTGGAATGGTGAACAGGAGCACCAGGAGAGGATAAATGAGGTGCATTTTAGACACATCTCCCGATCACATGGTGTACAGTCCTCTGGGTTTTCCATGCATGTTTTAGCTGTAGGAAGATCCCTTGAACCTGCAGATTTGGGACCCATTGAATGGGTACCAGGTAGTATTACTTTAAAGGGTGTGCATTTCCTCACCCAACCTCACATTTCTCTTAGCGCAAACAGTTTCCAGCCTTATGTCTCATCCTGCTGTGGGTCTAGATGTGTTCAATCCATGTTGCATCACCGTCCCTGAGGAAAAGTTGTAAGAGGTTTTCTCTGTCTCTCTGTCGTTTATTTTTTTCAATTTATTACTATATTGGTTACAGCTGATTTTCAAAGCTCTGTTTCTTGCTGCTGTACATCCACTTGATTCACGTACAGAGAGACATCAATAAATTCTTTTTCAGATTCTTACCAGTCATATATATTCTTTTCCGGTGACTTGAGTGTGCTGAGTGCAGTTCTTTTAGCTACCGTGTAGGCCTTGTTGATTATCAGTTTGGTATTTGGAATGGTATCTTTGCTAATTTCAACCTCCTGGATGATGCCTCACCCCTCCCCACCTTTCCCGTTTAGCAGCCTTATGCGTGTTTTCTACATATTTGACTATGTTTTTGTTTTGTAATTTATTTCATGTGTAGCCATTTTGGATTCCACCTTTAAGTGATATCTTATGATATGTGTCTTTTTCTTTTTGAATTCTGTCACTTAGAATGATCATACGTAACTCCTCCGGAGTTGTTACAACTGGCCATATTTCATTGATTTCCAGGCTGAATAATATTCCACTCTACCTAAGTACCACATCTCTATCCATTTTTTCCCTCCAGAGACATTTAAGTTATATCCTAGTCGAGGATCTTTTAAACAGAGAGGGGGTAAACATTGGGGTGCCTGTGTCCTCTCGATTTTTGTTTTTCCCAAGATATACGCCCATGAGTGCAAGTGCCCTATGCTCTGTAGCTCATATTTTAGTTGCTTTAGTAAACACAATACACTTCTCCAGAATGGCCGTTGGCAATATACATTTCCACTATAAGTCTCGCAGGGCTCCCTCTTCTCGTTGCCCTGTCCTGCATTTCTGTTGTTTACGCTTTATGAGGATGGCTCTTCTGACTGATGCGAAGTGATATCTTTTGTAGTATTGACTTCCAGTGCCCACCTGTTTGGTTGGCTAAAAAAGTGTATGCCCTTTTCTTGAATATATACAGAAAAAAACGCATACACCCTTTTTGGCCAACTGCAATGTTGGCAATGTTCAGCTCCTTTTCTTGTGCTTAATGGCGAGTCCTTTCTACCTCCTCAAATCCCTTTCCTGCCATTCTCCCTTGCTTACAAGTCCTTTTCTCTGACTTTCCTCAAGACATTTTTCAGTGATGGATATTTTCAACTCTGCAGTTTTGTGAATTTTACTGCCCCTGAGTTCCATTGTTCAACTTGTGTTTATGGGAACTGGCCACAAAGCAGCGGGATTTCCTCAAGCCCTATACTGTTTCCATGGGCAACCCTAGCCTTTGGTCAATTCGTCTTCCTGATTGGAAATTAGAGTGACATGTGCCTGTCTGAACACCTAGGACTTGTCTCTCATTGTTCCTCATCCTTCCGCTTCATCCTCTGGACAAATTCCAAACTGTACACAACAGGATGTTGACAGTGCTGACATCTCCAAGTGGGGAGACTGTTAGTAAAGACGCTGGAGGGGTGAACCCGAGCACCAGGAGATGAGGAGATGAGATGCCTTTTCCAAACTCTTCCCGATCAGACGGTATACCATCCTCTGGGTGTGACAGACATGTTTTAGCAGTAGGAAGAGTCCCATTCATGTAAGGAGAACACCAGGGCTTTTTCAAAATCAGTGTCTCCCCGAAACCCAAACTGGGGAAGTTTTTAAGCTACGGCTACACATATGTTCATTAAGGGCCTTGGGAAGTAGGCAGAGTCCAAACTTTAGATGATTGAAGTCTTCAGGGTCAGAAGCACTCACCACCAGCTTCCCTTAGGCTACACTTTAACTATCATTGATAGATGATGTCAATAAAAATATCTATTCTTTTTCAGATTATTTCCCCTTATAGGTTATTGCAAAATGTTGAGTGTAGTTCCCTGTGCTATACAGTAGTTCCTTGTTGATGATCTATTTTATACATAGCAGTGTGTATGTGTTAATTCCAAACTGTTAATTTATCCCTCCTCCCACCTTTCCCCTTTGGTAATAATAAATTATAAGATTTTATACTTCTCAGAAATGGGGGAGCTGAAAGAGAGGTATCATTTTCAATGGAAAAGCATTTAAAACAAGATTGAAGGTTTAACCAAGATTATTAGATGTACATCCTTGGAAAGAAATCACTTCGTTTCTCTAATATTGACCTGACAAATAAGACAAACCTTTTCACTGAACTTGCTTATAAAAAGTGATGGAAATATCAAATGGAAGTGTTAGAAACATCTTATTTTACCCGAGCCTTATACACTGTTCTATGTTAACTACAGTTTGGCTCACACATCTGTTCATTGAGGTTACAATAGTCTCAATTTCTGTTACTGATCCTCCAGAGTGGACCCCAACAAGTGTCCCCCTGCCCAGTGTCATTGGGGCCAACAGATCGAGACTGAGTTTGGTTCACAAGCAAAGGAAACTTTATATTTTGATCAGAGAATGGAGAGGTGAGAGCATGCACTACCCCGTGGGCTGTGGGCTGGGCTGCTGTGTAGAGATCCTGTCAGAGTCAGTGGGAGGGAGGGAGGCGGCGGAGCTCTCGAGGGCCGGGTTGGCTGTAGCTCAGGCTCTATATCGTGGAGTCTGCACTGGGCCCCAGGAGCTGAGGTGTCGACCCAGCCATTCTGCACTAGGAAATCTGGTCTGAAGTGCCGGGTGTGGAACCTCTGCATGCGGGACCCTAGGAGCATGTGAAATTAGACAAAGCACAAAGGATAAAAAAGGTTAGACTTGACTTTATTGCCCAGATTCTATTTTTATCTCCCAGGGATTTTTAATGGGCTTTGCTGGGGACAAACCCCTCCTCTGCCTTTTGTCCCGTTCCTCATTCTTGGAGTGCTGAGGGTGCAGACCCTTCTTCTGTAACTGCTGAGTGCTGAGTTGGGAGCCCTCATACCCTGGGGCGAGGGTCAGAGCTTCTCCCCAGCAGCCTCCTGGTGACGTTGATTGTCCCCAGGACCCCTGCCTCCCTGCTCGTCCACCTGAGCACCAGCATTGGAAGTGTTATAGATTCTAATGACCTTTAAGGGTCCAGGAAAGAGATGTGCAGAGACGCTGTGGGGGCCGGTTTCACCCCGCCCCACATTTGTTCGGCCACCTTAGGCTGACCGTTTCTGCCAGCCTAGATGCTCTGACCAGTAGTCTGTGCTTTCTTCAATTAGGCCCCTGAATTAACGTACAAACAGCACCATGTGTCAGAGCCCTGCCTGCTCAACTCCCAGACAGTCCAGGGTCAGTGGTGATAAGGACCATGATGGCTACTGAGTCAACAGCCTTTTGAAGTAAACAGGAGTCCAGCCGGTCTTATTGGCCACCATCATCACGGTGTCTGTAGGCTTTTCTATGGTGACAGTGTGATATACGGTTCCCCCGCCAAGATTATTAGCTCCCCTCTGGGTGCAGTAAGTCCTGCAAGCAGTAGTCTACTCTTTTGGGACACACCCTTGTTGTTTTATGAGAGAAACTCCAGGTCAAGTGATGTTCACACGAGTCGTCATGGTGCCCTGTTGCCCCCGGTTATCTCTCTGGATGTTGGAGTTGGAGGGCCTCCTCACTCGAGGTCGGTGTGCCCACGGAGCGAACCCTGCAACTTCAGGGCATGGTTGGTGGTTAGGATCACCACGTGGGGTCCTTTTCCCTTAGGAGGGAGGTGGCCTTTTGGGCTGCTGATTTCCAGGTTTTTAGATACCGCCAGTATCTTGGCCAGATGTGGCAGTGGGCCAAGCCCCTTGGTGACCGTAGTTTATCCTACCTGGATGGCATTCTTGCATTGTTCCATTTCAAGTGGTCCCAGTTTTTGCACTAATTCTCCAATGGCGATTCACCTTTCACCGGGAATGTAAAGGTCAAAGGGTTTAGCTAAATTAGGGAGTTCCAGGGCAAGGGTCTGAATTGACTGCTCTTTCCATTCTTGAAAGGCCACTTCTGGATTCTATTCAAAAGGATCATCATCTTTTCCTTTCAGTGTTTCATATAGAGGCCCAGCTAGTAGACTGTAGTTAGGGATCCAGAAGCAGCAAACCCTGGCCTCCCCAGGAACCCCTAAGCTGTCTTCTAGTTTTAGAAAGGGGTAAGGCTGAAAATGGTTTCTTCCCTTTCCTGGGATGGGCTTCTCTGACCTTCTGTGAGAATGAAGCCCAGGCAGGTCACTGCAGTCTGTGATATTTGAGCTTTTTCTTGGACAACTTCTATCCTTTATTGGCTTGGTAGTTCAGAGGCCTCCTTAGTAGGGTTGGCGATCAGAATGTCGTCTGCATATTGAAGGAGGGTTTCCTTTTCCAGAGGTAGAACTTTTAGGTCTTTAGCTAAGCTTTCCCCAAAGATGGTGTGGGAACTTTTGCACCCTTGGGGCCAGACGGCCCGGAAGTATTGTTTTAGTTGTATGTTGAGTCCTGCCACTCACAAGCCAAAATTTCTTGTGACTCTGGGACTAATGGAATGCAAAAGAAAGCATCATTGAAGACTAATACAGAATACCATGTCCTGGTGGTTGGTAGAATGACCAGCAGGGTGTAGGAATTAGGAGCAACTGGAGGTATATCCTCGGTGGCTTCACTGACTGTCCTGACATCCTTTACCAGGTCCCCAGCAGCCCATGGGGCTCTCGTGGTCAGACCAATCCCAGAATATGGAGCTCACCTGGGCAGGTACCCCACCCCCACCCCAGCCCACGGGGCTCTCGTGGTCAGGCCCCTCCCAGGATACAGAGCTACCCTTGCAGGTACCGTGGCAGGGCTGGGCACACAGGAACCGTGCACATAGCCCTCATTGCAGAGCACCCCCAGCTCACCTGTCGCTCAGAGCTGACACAGAGTACCTCAGAGCAGGACTTGAACTAACAAACAGCAGCTGCGACAGGTCTGTGACCCTGGGCATCACTCCGTGAGGCCTCCCTCCACCTGGTCTTCCAGAGACTTCCACTGCACCCGGGGCACCAGGCCTCTGTCTCCAACCACCACCCATCCCTCCTCTCCCTGACTCCTGGGTTCCTCTCATTAGGAGAGGGTTTTCTTGAAGTTGTCTCCCACTCATGGGCCAGATAAAATGATTAGAAAACAAGCCAAAGCTGCAGCCCCTTGTCTATCCTGACTCTCAGGAGCCCACACCTGTTCCTCGGACCTGGCCAGTTCAGCAAGTTCCATTTTCTGCAACTGTGAGCCCCTGAGGGGTGATGATTGGCTGACCTGGGCAGCCTTACCGTGCCGGCCAGCCCTCCCCAGGTGTGCCTGGGTTGAGATCAATATAAATACCACTCCAGGCAGCAAGAGCCCCTGCAGCCATGCCTGACGCCATTTTCTCTGCCCTGTCAGCAGTCTCGGGGCTGGGCTGGTGGGAGGGAGTGAGAGGCCACGGCTTTGTGGGTGGCCCAGTGTGAGTGGGGCTCTGCTGGACTTTCTGCAGCAGTTGCCAGGCTGCCACCTGCTAAAGAAGAGGATGTGTCACCCATACCTGTTGCTGGAATTTCTCCCTGGGCAGAGGTGAGGAAGGAAAAAAGCAGTGGGGGCAGGGACAGGACGGGTATCTCAGGCAGGGAAATGGAAATCTTCCAGAAGAGCACCCAGGGCCAGGACCATCCTGGCTGGCCTGCAGGCACCAAGTCGGCCGGCATGCTGTCACTCGTGTGGCTCTATGGCCCTTCCTCTAGGCTTTCAAGTCCTTGTATATATTCAGGTGTTTTACCTGGGACGGGTGGGAATAGTTCAGCAGCAACTGGCCTGGGGCTCAGCTCACGTTTACTCACAGATGCCTCGGCACGGTGCCCCAGCTTTGCAATGAGGACGCTTGTTGCGTGGGGGCTGCTGGCTGAATGGGAGACGATTCCCCACCACTGACCAACTTCAGAATTGTTTACAACTGGAGCAAGTGCCCTGATACGGTTTTCCTCTGTGTAACTGGTGGGTTCTGTGTTTTTTTCTCTTTTTCGTTTTTGGTTCAAGGTAGACTTTATTCCTCTTTTTTTGTATTTACAGATATAAGCATGGAAATAATTTATTCATATAAATACATGTATGTGCAGGGAATAATTGTTTTTTCTGTTTTATTTTTTAAATTTTATTTCTTTTTAATTTTGAATTTTATTTTATATTTTTATACAGCAGGTTCTTATTGGTTATCTATTTTATACATATAAATGTATACATGCCAATCCCAGTCTCTCAACTCCTCCCACCACCACCCCCTCAACAGCTTTCCCCCCTTGTTGTCCATACGTTTGTTGTCTACATCTGTTGCTCTATTTATGCCTTGCAAAATGGTTAATCTGTACAGTTTTTCTAGGTTCCACATATATGCATGAATATACAAGATTTGTTTTTCTCTTTCTGACTTACTTCACTCTGTATGACAGTCTCTAGATCCATCGACGTCTCTACAAATGACCCAATTTCATTCCTTTTCATGGCTTAGTAATATTCCATTTTATATATGTACCACAGCTTTATGCATTCGTCTGTCTGTGGGCATTTATGTTGCTTCCATTACCTCGATATTGTAAATAGTGATGCAATGAACATTGCGGTGAATGACTCTTTTTGATTTATGGTTTTGTCTGGGTATATGTCCAGTACTGGGATTGCTGTATCATATGGTAATTCTATTGTTAGTTTCTTAAGAAATTCCATATTGTTCTCCATAATGACTGTATCAATTTATATTCCCAACAATAGTGGAAGAGGGTTCCTTTTCTCCACACCCTTTCCAGCATTTTCTGTTTGTAGATTTTCTATGATGCCTATTCTACCATGTGTGAGGTGATACCTCATTGTTGAATCCATTTCGTTGAGCAAGGGGTAGGTCTTGTCTATTACATATTTGGCTTATGGAACGGTATCTGTGCTAATTTCAAACTCTGCTTTTATGCAGCACCCCAACTCACCTTCCCCCTTAAGCAGGCATAAGTTGGTTTTCTAAACTTGAGACCCTGTTCTGTTTTGTAATTCAGTTCATGTGTAGCCAAGTTCACATTCCGTGTATTAGTGATACCTTATGATGTTTCTTTTTCTGTGTGACTTATTTCACTTAGAATCATCGTGTCTCAATCCACTCATTATGCTGCTATGGGCCTGGTAACATAGATTTCATTGCTGAGTGGTATTCTGTTGTACATAAGTACCACAACTTCTTTATCCATTATTTGCTCTCTGGGATATTTAACTTGTGCCATAGAAGAGATTTCTGTACACAGAGGCGTCCCAAACTTTGGGGTGGCTGTGTCTTTTTGATTTTAATTTCCCTAAGCTATAAGACCATAAGCGGAAGTGCCCTAGGCTCTGTTGCTCTGTTTTTTAGATGTTTCAGGAAACACCATACACTTCTCCCGAGTGTCTGTTGGCAATTTACATCCCGCCCATCAGCATAACAAGGCTCCCAGTTCTCCATGGCCTGTCCTGCCTTTCTGGATTTTACACTTTTTTCAGATGGCCCTTTTGACCGGGGGGAAGTGAGACTTCATTGTAGTGCAGATTTTCTTTGCAAGCTTGCTTGGTTGGCCAAAAAGGGCGTATGCGTTTTTCCCTGAATATATTCAGGAAAAAACGCATACGCCCTTTTTGGCCAAGTGCATCATTGTGGACGTTCTGCCTCTTTTCCTATGCTTTCAATGCAATTCCAGTCTACCTCCTGAAATCGGTTTCCTGCAATTCTGCCCCGCTTTCAAGTCCTCTTGGCAGCCTTACTTCAGTATATTTTTGGACGATAGCTGTCATTTATAACTCTGCAGGTTTGTGAATTACAGTGCCCCTGAGCTCCTTTCTTCAACTCGCTTTCTTGTGACCTGGCCGCAACACCGCAGGATGGCTTCAGGCCCTAATCTGGTTCCGGCACGGCACACTGAGCCTTTGGTTAATTCCTCTTCCTGGTGGGAAATGAGAGTTAAATTTGCCCGTCCAGACACCTCCAGCTAGTCTCTCATTGGTTCTCGCTATTCCTGTTCATCTTCCGCAGAAATTGCAAACTGGGGCAAACAGGAGGTTAAAGGGACTGACTCTCCAAGTCGGGAGAGTGTTAGTAAAGCGTCTGGAATGTTACACCCAGGTATCAGAGTATGAAAATTGAGACATATTTGAACACGTCTCCCGATCACATGGTTGATCATACTCTAGGTTCCACATGCATATTTTAGCTGAAGGAAGAATACCTTAAACCTGGGTAGTTGAAACCCGTGGAATGGGTACCATGCACTATGACTTCAAAGGGTCTTCATTTGCTCACCGAACCTCTCCAATCCTATCACTGCTGCGTTTATGCCCCTGTACACATGCTTGATTCTCTTTCGGAGACATAGCAATCCATAGGTTTTAAGATACTTACTAGTCAGGTACATTCTTAAGCTTTTAATATGCGGTGTTGAGTCCATTTCGTTGAGCAAGGAGTAGCTCTTGTCTATTCCATATTTGGCTTAAGGAACTTTATCTGTGGTCATTTCAATCTCTGGTTTTATGCAGCACCCCAACTCACCTTTACCCTTAAGCAAGCATAAGTTGGTTTTCTAAATTTGAGACCCTGTTCTGTTCTGTAATTCAGTTCCTGTGTGGCCAAGTTTACATTCCGTGTATTACTGATATCTTATGATGTTTCTTTTTCTGTGTGACTTATTTCAGTTAGAATCATCATACCTGAATCCACTCATTGTGCTGCTAAGGGCCTGATGACATAGATTTCATTGCTGAGTGATATTGTTTTGTAAGTAAATACCAAAACTTCTTTATCCATTTTTCACTTTCTGCGATGTTGAACTTGTACTGTAAACGAGGTTCTTGTAAACAGAGGCGTCCCAAACTTTGGGGTGGCTGTGTCTTTTTGATTTTAATTTCCCTAAGCTATAGGACCATAAGTGGAAGTGCCCTAAGCTCTGTTGCTTTGTTTTTTAGATGTTTCAGGAAACACCATACACTTCTCCCGAGTGTCTGTTGGCAATTTACATCCGCCCATCAGCATAACAGGGCTCCCAGTTCTCCATGGCCTGTCCTGCCTTTCTGGATTTTATACTTTTTTCAGATGGCCCTTTTGACCGGGGGGAAGTGAGACTTCATTGTAGTGCAGATTTCCTTTGCAAGCTTGCTTGGTTGGCCAAAAAGGGCGTATGCGTTTTTTCCTGAATATATTCAGGAAAAAACGCATACGCCCTTTTTGGCCGAGTGCATCATTGTGGACGTTCTGCCTCTTTTCCTATGCTTTCAATGCAATTCCAGTCTACCTCCTGAAATCGGTTTCCTGCAATTCTGCCCCGCTTTCAAGTCCTCTTGGCAGCCTTACTTCAGTATATTTTTGGACGATAGCTGTCATTTATAACTCTGCAGGTTTGTGAATTACAGTGCCCCTGAGCTCCTTTCTTCAACTCGCTTTCTTTTGAGCTGGCCGCAACACCGCAGGATGGCTTCAGGCCCTAATCTGCTTCCGGCTCGGCACACTGAGCCTTTGGTTAATTCCTCTTCCTGGTGGGAAATGAGAGTTAAATTTGCCCGTCCAGACACCTCCAGCTAGTCTCTCATTGGTTCTCGCTATTCCTGTTCATCTTCCGCAGAAATTGCAAACTGGGCCAAACAGGAGGTTAAAGGGACTGACTCTCCAAGTTGGGAGAGTGTTAGTAAAGCGTCTGGAATGTTGCACCCGAGTACCAGGGGAGGAAACCTGAGACATATTTGAACACGTCTCCCGTTCACACGGTTCATCATACTCTGGGTTCCACGTGCATGTTTTAGCTGAAGGAAGAATACCTAAACCTGGAGAGTTGAGACCCGTGTAATGGGTACCATGCAATATGACTTCAAAGGGTCTTCGTTTGCTCACCGAACCTCTCCAATCCTATCACTGCTGCGTTTATGCCCCTGTACACACGCTTGATTCTCTTTTGGAGACATAGCAATCCATAGGTTTTAAGATACTTACTAGTCAGGTACATTCTTAGGCGTTTAATATGGGGTGTTGAGTCCATTTCGTTGAGCAAGGAGTAGCTCTTGTCTATTCCATATTTGGCTTAAGGAACTTTATCTGTGCTCATTTCAATCTCTGGTTTTATGCAGCACCCCAACTCACCTTTCCCCTTAAGCAAGCATAAGTTGGTTTTCTAAATTTGAGACCCTGTTCTGTTTTGGAATTCAGTTCCTGTGTAGCTAAGTTTACATTCCGTGTATTAGTGATATCTTATGATGTTTCATTTTCTGTGTGACTTATTTCAGTTAGAATCATCATACCTGAATCCACTCATTGTGCTGCTACGGGCCTGATGACATAGATTTCATTGCTGAGTGATACTGCATTGTATGTGAGTACCACAACTTCTTTATCCATTTTTCACTTTCTTTGATATTGAACTTGTACTGTAAACGAGGTTGTTGTTAACAGAGGCGTCCCAAACTTTGGGGGGGCTGTGTCTTTTTGATTTTAATTTCCCTAAGCTATAGGACCATAAGTGGAAGTGCCCTAGGCTCTGTTGCTTTGTTTTTTAGATGTTTCAGGAAACACCATACACTTCTCCGGAGTGTCTGTTGGCAATTTACATCCCGCCCATCAGCATAACAAGGCTCCCAGTTCTCCATGGCCTGTCCTGCCTTTCTGGATTTTACACTTTTTTCAGATGGCCCTTTTGACCGGGGGGAAGTGAGACTTCATTGTAGTGCAGATTTCCTTTGCAAGCTTGCTTGGTTGGCCTAAAAGGGCGTATGCGTTTTTTCCTGAATATATTCAGGAAAAAACGTATACGCCCTTTTTGGCCAAGTACATCATTGTCGAGGTTCTGACTCTCTTCATATGTTTTCAATGCAATTCCAGTCTACCTCCTGAAATCGGTTTCCTGCAATTCTGCCTTGCTTTCATTGCCTCTTCATAGCCTTACCTCAATATATTTTTTGAAAATAGTTGGCCTTTATAACTCTGCAGGTTTTTGAATTGCAGTGGCCCTTAGCTCCATTTTTCAGCTCTTATTTTTGTGGTCTTGCCCCATAATCACAGGATTCCTTGAAGCCCTATTTTTCTTCTGGGGCACCTTGCTGTGCCTTTGGTTAATTCTTCTTACTGATGTGACATTAGAGTGACATGTGCCCATTGAAACCGCTACAGCTAGTTTCTCACTGGTTCCCCCTATTCCCATTCATCCTCTGCACTAACTGCAGACTGTGCGATACCAGAACTTAAAGGCATTGACTCCATGTGGGGATGTTGTTAGTAAAGCGGCTGGAATGTCGATCCGGAGCCCCAGGAGAGGAAAAATGAGGTGCGTTTTAGAAACCTTTCCCGATCATATGGTATACCAGTCACTGGGTTTCCCAAGCATGGTTTAGCTGTAGGAAGATTCCCTTCAACCTGGAGTGTTGGGACCCTTGGACTGAGTAGCATGAAGTATTGCATTAAACTTTCAGCAGTTGCTCACCAAAGCTCACCAATCCTCTCAGCCCCAAGTGTTCAGCCTTATGTCTTATCCAGCTGTGGGTTTATATGTGGTCAATCCAGGTTGCATCACATCCCCTGAGCGAATTTTGTAAGAATTTTTCTCTCTTTCATTGTTTCAGCGTTTTGTTTTTAAAATTTATTTCTATAATGGGGTTTAGCTCATTTTCACTGCTGTGTTTGTGCCGCTCTGCACACACTTGATTCCCTTATGGAGATATATCAATACATGGGTTTTAAGATTCTTATTACTCAGATATATTTCTCTGCGGTGTATAGGGTGTGTTGAGGCCAGTTCATTGAGCAAGGTGGAGATCTTGTCTAATACCTATTTGGTTTATTGAACGGTATCTGTGCTAATTTCAAACTCTGGTTTTATGCATCACCCCACCTCTCCTTTCCCCTTAAGCTGACATAAGTGTGTTTTCTAAATGTGAGACACTGTTCTGTTCTGTAATTCATTTCTTGTGCAGCCATATTTACCCTCCCTCTATAAGTGATATCTTATGATATGTTTCTTTTTCTGTTTGACTTATTTCAAGTAGTATTATCGGACCTAAATCCACTCTTTATCCTTCTACTAGCCTTATTACATTGATTTCATGGTGAAGAGATATTCCATTGTACATAAGTACCACATCTTCTTTATCCATTGTTCTCTTTCCTGGGATATTTAAGGTGTACTGAAGTTGAGGTTCTTGTAAACAGAGTAGCCCTAAACTGTGGTGTGCTTGTGTCTTGTTGATTTTTAGACTTCCCTAGATATACTCCCATGATTGGAAGTGTCCTATGCTCTGTAGCTCTGTTTTTTAGATGATTTAGGAACCACCATACACTTCTCCAGAGTGGCTCTCGGCAGTTCACACACTGCCCATCAGCGTATAAAGGCTCCCTGTTTTCCATGGCCTGTCCTGCATTTCTGGTTTTTACAATTTTTTAGGATGGCCCTTTTGACCGGTGGGAAGTGAGACTTCTTTGTTGTGCACATTTGCATTGGTTGCTTGCTTCGTTGCCCATAAAGTGCGTATGCGTTTTTTCCTGGATATAATCAGGAAAAAACACATACGCCCTTTTGGGCCAACTGCATCATTGTCGAAATTCTGCCGCTTTTCATGTGCGTTAAAGACGAGTCCAATCTATCTCTTGAAATCTGTTTCTTGCAATTCTGTCTTGCATTCAGATCCTCTTCTTTGCCTTACCTCAACATATTTTTGGACGTTAGTTTTCATTTATAACTCTGCAGGTTTGTGAATTGCAGTGACCCTGAGCTCCATTTTTTAAGTTGCTCTTTTGTGAGCTGGCCTCAAACCCGCAGGATTGCTTCAGGCCCTATTTTGGCTCCGGCGAGGCAGGCTGAGCCTTTCTTTAATTCTTATTCTTAATGGGAAATTAGAGTGATATGTGCCCGTCCAAACCCCTACAACTATTCTCTCATTGGTTCCCCCTCTTCTCGTTCATCCTCCTCACAATTTGCAAAATGTGTGAAACAGAAGTTTAAATGTGCTGATTCTCCAAGTGGGGAGATTCTAAGTAACGTGGCTGGAATGGTGAACAGGAGCACCAGGAGAGGATAAATGAGGTGCATTTTAGACACATCTCCCGATCACATGGTGTACAGTCCTCTGGGTTTTCCATGCATGTTTTAGCTGTAGGAAGATCCCTTGAACCTGCAGATTTGGGACCCATTGAATGGGTACCAGGTAGTATTACTTTAAAGGGTGTGCATTTCCTCACCCAACCTCACATTTCTCTTAGCGCAAACAGTTTCCAGCCTTATGTCTCATCCTGCTGTGGGTCTAGATGTGTTCAATCCATGTTGCATCACCGGCCCTGAGGAAAAGTTGTAAGAGGTTTTCTCTGTCTCTCTGTCGTTTATTTTTTTCAATTTATTACTATATTGGTTACAGCTGATTTTCAAAGCTCTGTTTCTTGCTGCTGTACATCCACTTGATTCACGTACAGAGAGACATCAATAAATTCTTTTTCAGATTCTTACCAGTCGTATATATTCTTTTCCGGTGACTTGAGTGTGCTGAGTGCAGTTCTTTTAGCTACCGTGTAGGCCTTGTTGATTATCAGTTTGGTATTTGGAATGGTATCTTTGCTAATTTCAACCTCCTGGATGATGCCTCACCCCTCCCCACCTTTCCCGTTTAGCAGCCTTATGCGTGTTTTCTACATATTTGACTATGTTTTTGTTTTGTAATTTATTTCATGTGTAGCCATTTTGGATTCCACCTTTAAGTGATATCTTATGATATGTGTCTTTTTCTTTTTGAATTCTGTCACTTAGAATGATCATACGTAACTCCTCCGGAGTTGTTACAACTGGCCATATTTCATTGATTTCCAGGCTGAATAATATTCCACTCTACCTAAGTACCACATCTCTATCCATTTTTTCCCTCCAGAGACATTTAAGTTATATCCTAGTCGAGGATCTTTTAAACAGAGAGGGGGTAAACATTGGGGTGCCTGTGTCCTCTCGATTTTTGTTTTTCCCAAGATATACGCCCATGAGTGCAAGTGCCCTATGCTCTGTAGCTCATTTTTTAGATGCTTTAGTAAACACAATACACTTCTCCAGAATGGCCGTTGGCAATATACATTTCCACTATAAGTCTCGCAGGGCTCCCTCTTCTCGTTGCCCTGTCCTGCATTTCTGTTGTTTACGCTTTATGAGGATGGCTCTTCTGACTGATGCGAAGTGATATCTTTTGTAGTATTGACTTCCAGTGCCCACCTGTTTGGTTGGCTAAAAAAGTGTATGCCCTTTTCTTGAATATATACAGAAAAAAACGCATACACCCTTTTTGGCCAACTGCAATGTTGGCAATGTTCAGCTCCTTTTCTTGTGCTTAATGGCGAGTCCTTTCTACCTCCTCAAATCCCTTTCCTGCCATTCTCCCTTGCTTACAAGTCCTTTTCTCTGACTTTCCTCAAGACATTTTTCAGTGATGGATATTTTCAACTCTGCAGTTTTGTGAATTTTACTGCCCCTGAGTTCCATTGTTCAACTTGTGTTTATGGGAACTGGCCACAAAGCAGCGGGATTTCCTCAAGCCCTATACTGTTTCCATGGGCAACCCTAGCCTTTGGTCAATTCGTCTTCCTGATTGGAAATTAGAGTGACATGTGCCTGTCTGAACACCTAGGACTTGTCTCTCATTGTTCCTCATCCTTCCGCTTCATCCTCTGGACAAATTCCAAACTGTACACAACAGGATGTTGACAGTGCTGACATCTCCAAGTGGGGAGACTGTTAGTAAAGACGCTGGAGGGGTGAACCCGAGCACCAGGAGATGAGGAGATGAGATGCCTTTTCCAAACTCTTCCCGATCAGACGGTATACCATCCTCTGGGTGTGACAGACATGTTTTAGCAGTAGGAAGAGTCCCATTCATGTAAGGAGAACACCAGGGCTTTTTCAAAATCAGTGTCTCCCCGAAACCCAAACTGGGGAAGTTTTTAAGCTACGGCTACACATATGTTCATTAAGGGCCTTGGGAAGTAGGCAGAGTCCAAACTTTAGATGATTGAAGTCTTCAGGGTCAGAAGCACTCACCACCAGCTTCCCTTAGGCTACACTTTAACTATCATTGATAGATGATGTCAATAAAAATATCTATTCTTTTTCAGATTATTTCCCCTTATAGGTTATTGCAAAATGTTGAGTGTAGTTCCCTGTGCTATACAGTAGTTCCTTGTTGATGATCTATTTTATACATAGCAGTGTGTATGTGTTAATTCCAAACTGTTAATTTATCCCTCCTCCCACCTTTCCCCTTTGGTAATAATAAATTATAAGATTTTATACTTCTCAGAAATGGGGGAGCTGAAAGAGAGGTATCATTTTCAATGGAAAAGCATTTAAAACAAGATTGAAGGTTTAACCAAGATTATTAGATGTACATCCTTGGAAAGAAATCACTTCGTTTCTCTAATATTGACCTGACAAATAAGACAAACCTTTTCACTGAACTTGCTTATAAAAAGTGATGGAAATATCAAATGGAAGTGTTAGAAACATCTTATTTTACCCGAGCCTTATACACTGTTCTATGTTAACTACAGTTTGGCTCACACATCTGTTCATTGAGGTTACAATAGTCTCAATTTCTGTTACTGATCCTCCAGAGTGGACCCCAACAAGTGTCCCCCTGCCCAGTGTCATTGGGGCCAACAGATCGAGACTGAGTTTGGTTCACAAGCAAAGGAAACTTTATATTTTGATCAGAGAATGGAGAGGTGAGAGCATGCACTACCCCGTGGGCTGTGGGCTGGGCTGCTGTGTAGAGATCCTGTCAGAGTCAGTGGGAGGGAGGGAGGCGGCGGAGCTCTCGAGGGCCGGGTTGGCTGTAGCTCAGGCTCTATATCGTGGAGTCTGCACTGGGCCCCAGGAGCTGAGGTGTCGACCCAGCCATTCTGCACTAGGAAATCTGGTCTGAAGTGCCGGGTGTGGAACCTCTGCATGCGGGACCCTAGGAGCATGTGAAATTAGACAAAGCACAAAGGATAAAAAAGGTTAGACTTGACTTTATTGCCCAGATTCTATTTTTATCTCCCAGGGATTTTTAATGGGCTTTGCTGGGGACAAACCCCTCCTCTGCCTTTTGTCCCGTTCCTCATTCTTGGAGTGCTGAGGGTGCAGACCCTTCTTCTGTAACTGCTGAGTGCTGAGTTGGGAGCCCTCATACCCTGGGGCGAGGGTCAGAGCTTCTCCCCAGCAGCCTCCCGGTGACGTTGATTGTCCCCAGGACCCCTGCCTCCCTGCTCGTCCACCTGAGCACCAGCATTGGAAGTGTTATAGATTCTAATGACCTTTAAGGGTCCAGGAAAGAGATGTGCAGAGACGCTGTGGGGGCCGGTTTCACCCCGCCCCACATTTGTTCGGCCACCTTAGGCTGACCGTTTCTGCCAGCCTAGATGCTCTGACCAGTAGTCTGCGCTTTCTTCAATTAGGCCCCTGAATTAACGTACAAACAGCACCATGTGTCAGAGCCCTGCCTGCTCAACTCCCAGACAGTCCAGGGTCAGTGGTGATAAGGACCATGATGGCTACTGAGTCAACAGCCTTTTGAAGTAAACAGGAGTCCAGCCGGTCTTATTGGCCACCATCATCACGGTGTCTGTAGGCTTTTCTATGGTGACAGTGTGATATACGGTTCCCCCGCCAAGATTATTAGCTCCCCTCTGGGTGCAGTAAGTCCTGCAAGCAGTAGTCTACTCTTTTGGGACACACCCTTGTTGTTTTATGAGAGAAACTCCAGGTCAAGTGATGTTCACACGAGTCGTCATGGTGCCCTGTTGCCCCCGGTTATCTCTCTGGATGTTGGAGTTGGAGGGCCTCCTCACTCGAGGTCGGTGTGCCCACGGAGCGAACCCTGCAACTTCAGGGCATGGTTGGTGGTTAGGATCACCACGTGGGGTCCTTTTCCCTTAGGAGGGAGGTGGCCTTTTGGGCTGCTGATTTCCAGGTTTTTAGATACCGCCAGTATCTTGGCCAGATGTGGCAGTGGGCCAAGCCCCTTGGTGACCGTAGTTTATCCTACCTGGATGGCATTCTTGCATTGTTCCATTTCAAGTGGTCCCAGTTTTTGCACTAATTCTCCAATGGCGATTCACCTTTCACCGGGAATGTAAAGGTCAAAGGGTTTAGCTAAATTAGGGAGTTCCAGGGCAAGGGTCTGAATTGACTGCTCTTTCCATTCTTGAAAAGCCACTTCTGGATTCTATTCAAAAGGATCATCATCTTTTCCTTTCAGTGTTTCATATAGAGGCCCAGCTAGTAGACTGTAGTTAGGGATCCAGAAGCAGCAAACCCTGGCCTCCCCAGGAACCCCTAAGCTGTCTTCTAGTTTTAGAAAGGGGTAAGGCTGAAAATGGTTTCTTCCCTTTCCTGAGATGGGCTTCTCTGACCTTCTGTGAGAATGAAGCCCAGGCAGGTCACTGCAGTCTGTGATATTTGAGCTTTTTCTTGGACAACTTCTATCCTTTATTGGCTTGGTAGTTCAGAGGCCTCCTTAGTAGGGCTGGCGATCAGAATGTCGTCTGCATATTGAAGGAGGGTTTCCTTTTCCAGAGGTAGAACTTTTAGGTCTTTAGCTAAGCTTTCCCCAAAGATGGTGTGGGAACTTTTGCACCCTTGGGGCCAGACGGCCCGGAAGTATTGTTTTAGTTGTATGTTGAGTCCTGCCACTCACAAGCCAAAATTTCTTGTGACTCTGGGACTAATGGAATGCAAAAGAAAGCATCATTGAAGACTAATACAGAATACCATGTCCTGGTGGTTGGTAGAATGACCAGCAGGGTGTAGGAATTAGGAGCAACTGGAGGTATATCCTCGGTGGCTTCACTGACTGTCCTGACATCCTTTACCAGGTCCCCAGCAGCCCATGGGGCTCTCGTGGTCAGACCAATCCCAGAATATGGAGCTCACCTGGGCAGGTACCCCACCCCCACCCCAGCCCACGGGGCTCTCGTGGTCAGGCCCCTCCCAGGATACAGAGCTACCCTTGCAGGTACCGTGGCAGGGCTGGGCACACAGGAACCGTGCACATAGCCCTCATTGCAGAGCACCCCCAGCTCACCTGTCGCTCAGAGCTGACACAGAGTACCTCAGAGCAGGACTTGAACTAACAAACAGCAGCTGCGACAGGTCTGTGACCCTGGGCATCACTCCGTGAGGCCTCCCTCCACCTGGTCTTCCAGAGACTTCCACTGCACCCGGGGCACCAGGCCTCTGTCTCCAACCACCACCCACCCCTCCTCTCCCTGACTCCTGGGTTCCTCTCATTAGGAGAGGGTTTTCTTGAAGTTGTCTCCCACTCATGGGCCAGATAAAATGATTAGAAAACAAGCCAAAGCTGCAGCCCCTTGTCTATCCTGACTCTCAGGAGCCCACACCTGTTCCTCGGACCTGGCCGGTTCAGCAAGTTCCATTTTCTGCAACTGTGAGCCCCTGAGGGGTGATGATTGGCTGACCTGGGCAGCCTTACCGTGCCGGCCAGCCCTCCCCAGGTGTGCCTGGGTTGAGATCAATATAAATACCACTCCAGGCAGCAAGAGCCCCTGCAGCTGTGCCTGACGCCATTTTCTCTGCCCTGTCAGCAGTCTCGGGGCTGGGCTGGTGGGAGGGAGTGAGAGGCCACGGCTTTGTGGGTGGCCCAGTGTGAGTGGGGCTCTGCTGGACTTTCTGCAGCAGTTGCCAGGCTGCCACCTGCTAAAGAAGAGGATGTGTCACCCATACCTGTTGCTGGAATTTCTCCCTGGGCAGAGGTGAGGAAGGAAAAAAGCAGTGGGGGCAGGGACAGGACGGGTATCTCAGGCAGGGAAATGGAAATCTTCCAGAAGAGCACCCAGGGCCAGGACCATCCTGGCTGGCCTGCAGGCACCAAGTCGGCCGGCATGCTGTCACTCGTGTGGCTCTATGGCCCTTCCTCTAGGCTTTCAAGTCCTTGTATATATTCAGGTGTTTTACCTGGGACGGGTGGGAATAGTTCAGCAGCAACTGGCCTGGGGCTCAGCTCACGTTTACTCACAGATGCCTCGGCACGGTGCCCCAGCTTTGCAATGAGGACGCTTGTTGCGTGGGGGCTGCTGGCTGAATGGGAGACGATTCCCCACCACTGACCAACTTCAGAATTGTTTACAACTGGAGCAAGTGCCCTGATACGGTTTTCCTCTGTGTAACTGGTGGGTTCTGTGTTTTTTTCTCTTTTTCGTTTTTGGTTCAAGGTAGATTTTATTCCTCTTTTTTGTATTTACAGATATAAGCATGGAAATAATTTATTCATATAAATACATGTATGTGCAGGGAATAATTGTTTTTTCTGTTTTATTTTTTAAATTTTATTTCTTTTTAATTTTGAATTTTATTTTATATTTTTATACAGCAGGTTCTTATTGGTTATCTATTTTATACATATAAATGTATACATGCCAATCCCAGTCTCTCAACTCCTCCCACCACCACCCCCCCAACAGCTTTCCACCCTTGTTGTCCATACGTTTGTTGTCTACATCTGTTGCTCTATTTATGCCTTGCAAAATGGTTAATCTGTACAGTTTTTCTAGGTTCCACATATATGCATGAATATACAAGATTTGTTTTTCTCTTTCTGACTTACTTCACTCTGTATGACAGTCTCTAGATCCATCGACGTCTCTACAAATGACCCAATTTCATTCCTTTTCATGGCTTAGTAATATTCCATTTTATATATGTACCACAGCTTTATGCATTCGTCTGTCTGTGGGCATTTATGTTGCTTCCATTACCTCGATATTGTAAATAGTGATGCAATGAACATTGCGGTGAATGACTCTTTTTGATTTATGGTTTTGTCTGGGTATATGTCCAGTACTGGGATTGCTGTATCATATGGTAATTCTATTGTTAGTTTCTTAAGAAATTCCATATTGTTCTCCATAATGACTGTATCAATTTATATTCCCAACAATAGTGGAAGAGGGTTCCTTTTCTCCACACCCTTTCCAGCATTTTCTGTTTGTAGATTTTTTATGATGCCTATTCTACCAGGTGTGAGGTGATACCTCATTGTTGAATCCATTTCGTTGAGCAAGGGGTAGGTCTTGTCTATTACATATTTGGCTTATGGAACGGTATCTGTGCTAATTTCAAACTCTGCTTTTATGCAGCACCCCAACTCACCTTCCCCCTTAAGCAGGCATAAGTTGGTTTTCTAAACTTGAGACCCTGTTCTGTTCTGTAATTCAGTTCATGTGTAGCCAAGTTCACATTCCGTGTATTAGTGATACCTTATGATGTTTCTTTTTCTGTGTGACTTATTTCACTTAGAATCATCGTGTCTCAATGCACTCATTATGCTGCTACGGGCCTGGTGACATAGATTTCATTGCTGAGTGGTATTCTGTTGTACATAAGTACCGCAACTTCTTTATCCATTATTTGCTCTCTGGGATATTTAACTTGTGCCATAGAAGAGATTTCTGTAAACAGAGGCGTCCCAAACTTTGGGGTGGCTGTGTCTTTTTGATTTTAATTTCCCTAAGCTATAGGACCATAAGTGGAAGTGCCCTAGGCTCTGTTGCTTTGTTTTTTAGATGTTTCAGGAAACACCATACACTTCTCCCGAGTGTCTGTTGGCAATTTTCATCCCGCCCATCAGCATAACAAGGCTCCCAGTTCTCCATGGCCTGTCCTGCCTTTCTGGATTTTACACTTTTTTCAGATGGCCCTTTTGACCGGGGGGAAGTGAGACTTCATTGTAGTGCAGATTTCCTTTGCAAGCTTGCTTGGTTGGCCAAAAAGGGCGTATGCGTTTTTTCCTGAATATATTCAGGAAAGAACGCATACGCCCTTTTTGGCCAAGTGCATCATTGTGGACGTTCTGCCTCTTTTCCTATGCTTTCAATGCAATTCCAGTCTACCTCCTGAAATCGGTTTCCTGCAATTCTGCCCCGCTTTCAAGTCCTCTTGGCAGCCTTACTTCAGTGTATTTTTGGACGATAGCTGTCATTTATAACTCTGCAGGTTTGTGAATTACAGTGCCCCTGAGCTCCTTTCTTCAACTCGCTTTCTTTTGAGCTGGCCGCAACACCGCAGGATGGCTTCAGGCCCTAATCTGGTTCCGGCATGGCACGCTGAGCTTTTGGTTATTTCCTCTTCCTCGTGGGAAATGAGAGTTAAATTTGCCCATACAGACACCTCCAGCTAGTCTCTCATTGGTTCTCGCTATTCCTGTTCATCTTCCGCAGAAATTGCAAACTGGGCCAAACAGGAGGTTAAAGGGACTGACTCTCCAAGTGGGGAGAGTGTTAGTAAAGCGTCTGGAATGTTGCACCCGAGTACCAGGGGAGGAAACCTGAGACATATTTGAACACGTCTCCCGTTCACACGGTTCATCATACTCTGGGTTCCACGTGCATGTTTTAGCTGAAGGAAGAATACCTAAACCTGGAGAGTTGAGACCCGTGTAATGGGTACCATGCAATATGACTTCAAAGGGTCTTCGTTTGCTCACCGAACCTCTCCAATCCTATCACTGCTGCGTTTATGCCCCTGTACACACGCTTGATTCTCTTTTGGAGACATAGCAATCCATAGGTTTTAAGATACTTACTAGTCAGGTACATTCTTAGGCGTTTAATATGGGGTGTTCCGTCCATTTCGTTGAGCAAGGAGTAGCTCTTGTCTATTCCATATTTGGCTTAAGGAACTTTATCTGTGCTCATTTCAATCTCTGGTTTTATGCAGCACCCCAACTCACCTTTCCCCTTAAGCAAGCATAAGTTGGTTTTCTAAATTTGAGACCCTGTTCTGTTTTGGAATTCAGTTCCTGTGTAGCCAAGTTTACATTCCGTGTATTAGTGATATCTTATGATGTTTCATTTTCTGTGTGACTTATTTCAGTTAGAATCATCATACCTGAATCCACTCATTGTGCTGCTACGGGCCTGATGACATAGATTTCATTGCTGAGTGATACTGCATTGTATGTGAGTACCACAACTTCTTTATCCATTTTTCACTTTCTGCGATGTTGAACTTGTACTGTAAACGAGGTTCTTGTAAACAGAGGCGTCCCAAACTTTGGGGTGGCTGTGTCTTTTTGATTTTAATTTCCCTAAGCTATAGGACCATAAGTGGAAGTGCCCTAGGCTCTGTTGCTTTGTTTTTTAGATGTTTCAGGAAACACCATACACTTCTCCCGAGTGTCTGTTGGCAATTTACATCCCGCCCATCAGCATAACAAGGCTCCCAGTTCTCCATGGCCTGTCCTGCCTTTCTGGATTTTACACTTTTTTCAGATGGCCCTTTTGACCGGGGGGAAGTGAGACTTCATTGTAGTGCAGATTTCCTTTGCAAGCTTGCTTGGTTGGCCAAAAAGGGCGTATGCGTTTTTTCCTGAATATATTCAGGAAAAAACGCATACGCCCTTTTTGGCCAAGTGCATCATTGTGGACGTTCTGCCTCTTTTCCTATGCTTTCAATGCAATTCCAGTCTACCTCCTGAAATCAGTTTCCTGCAATTCTGCCCCGCTTTCAAGTCCTCTTGGCAGCCTTACTTCAGTATATTTTTGGATGATAGCTGTCATTTATAACTCTGCAGGTTTGTGAATTACAGTGTCCCTGAGCTCCTTTCTTCAACTCGCTTTCTTGTGACCTGGCCGCAACACCGCAGGATGGCTTCAGGCCCTAATCTGGTTCCGGCATGGCACGCTGAGCCTTTGGCTAATTCCTCTTCCTGGTGGGAAATGAGAGTTAAATTTGCCCGTCCAGACACCTCCAGCTAGTCTCTCATTGGTTCTCGCTATTCCTGTTCATCTTCCGCAGAAATGGCAAACTGGGCCAAACAGGAGGTTAAAGGGACTGACTCTCCAAGTCGGGAGAGTGTTAGTAAAGCGTCTGGAATGTTGCACCTGAGTATCAGGGTACGAAAACTGAGACATATTTGGACACGTCTCCGGATCACAAGGTTGATCATACTCTAGATTCCACATGCATGTTTTAGCTGAAGGAAGAATACCTTAAACCTGGGTAGTTGAAACCCGTGGAATGGATACCATGCAATATAACTTCAAAGGGTCTTCATTTGCTCACCGAACCTCTCTAATCCTATCACTGCTGCGTTTATGCCCCTGTACACACGCTTGATTCTCTTTTGGAGACATAGCAATCCATAGGTTTTAAGATACTTACTAGTCAGGTACATTCTTAGGCGTTTAATATGGGGTGTTGAGTCCATTTCGTTGAGCAAGGAGTAGCTCTTGTCTATTCCATATTTGGCTTAAGGAACTTTATCTGTGCTCATTTCAATCTCTGGTTTTATGCAGCACCCCAACTCACCTTTCCCCTTAAGCAAGAATAAGTTGGTTTCTAAATTTGAGACCCTGTTCTGTTCTGTAATTCATCTCCTGTGTAACCAAGTTTACATTCCGTGTATTAGTGATATCTTATGATGTTTCTTTTTCTGTGTGACTTATTTCAGTTAGAATCATCATACCTGAATCCACTCATTGTGCTGCTAAGGGCCTGATGACATAGATTTCATTGCTGAGTGATATTGCTTTATAAGTAAATACCACAACTTCTTTATCCATTTTTCACTTTCTGCGATGTTGAACTTGTTCTATAAACGAGGTTCTTCTAAACAGAGCCGTTCCAAACTTCGGGGTGGCTGTGTCTTTTTGATTTTAATTTCCCTAAGCTATAGGACCATAAGTGGAAGTGCCCTAGGCTCTGTTGCTTTGTTTTTTAGATGTTTCAGGAAACACCATACACTTCTCCCGAGTGTCTGTTGGCAATTTACATTCCGCCCATCAGCATAACAAGGCTCCCAGTTCTCCATGGCCTTTCCTGCCTTTCTGGATTTTACACTTTTTTCAGATGGCCCTTTTGACCGGGGGGAAGTGAGACTTCATTGTAGTGCAGATTTCCTTTGCAAGCTTGCTTGGTTGGCCAAAAAGGGCGTATGCGTTTTTTCCTGAATATATTCAGGAAAAAACGCATACGCCCTTTTTGGCCAAGTGCATCATTGTGGACGTTCTGCCTCTTTTCCTATGCTTTCAATGCAATTCCAGTCTACCTCCTGAAATCGGTTTCCTGCAATTCTGCCGCGCTTTCAAGTCCTCTTGGCAGCCTTACTTCAGTATATTTTTGGACGATAGCTGTCATTTATAACTCTGCAGGTTTGTGAATTACAGTGCCCCTGAGCTCCTTTCTTCAACTCGCTTTCTTGTGACCTGGCCGCAACACCGCAGGATGGCTTCAGGCCCTAATATGGTTCCGGCACGGCACGCTGAGCCTTTGGTTATTTCCTCTTCCTGGTGGGAAATGAGAGTTAAATTTGCCCGTCCAGACACCTCCAGCTAGTCTCTCATTGGTTCTCGCTATTCCTGTTCATCTTCCGCAGAAATTGCAAACTGGGCCAAACAGGAGGTTAAAGGCGCTGACTCTCCAAGTGGGGAGAGTGTTAGTAAAGCGTCTGGAATGTTGCACCCGAGTACCAGGGGAGGAAAACTGAGACATATTTGAACACGTCTCCCGTTCACACCGTTGATCATACTCTGGGTCCCACATGCATGTTTTAGCTGAAGGAAGAATACCTTAAACCTGGGTAGTTGAAACCCGTGGAATGGGTACCATGCAATATGACTTCAAAGGGTCTTCATTTGCTCACCGAACCTCTCCAATCCTATCACTGCTGCATTTATGCCCCTGTACACACGCTTGATTCTCTTATGGAGACATAGCAATCCATAGGTTTTAAGATACTTACTAGTCAGGTACATTCTTAGGCGTTTAATTTGGGTTGTTGAGTCCATTTCGTTGAGCAAGGAGTAGCTCTTGTCTATTCCATATTTGGCTTAAGGAACTTTATCTGTGCTCATTTCAATCTCTGGTTTTATGCAGCACCCCAACTCACCTTTCCCCTTAAGCAAGCATAAGTTGGTTTTCTAAATTTGAGACCCTGTTCTGTTCTGTAATTCAGTTCCTGTGTAGCCAAGTTTACATTCCGTGTATTACTGATATCTTATGATGTTTCTTTTTCTGTGTGACTTATTTCAGTTAGAATCATCATACCTGAATCCACTCATTGTGCTCCTAAGGGCCTGATGACATAGATTTCATTGCTGAGTGATATTGCTTTGTAAGTAAATACCACAACTTCTTTATCCATTTTTCACTTTCTGCGATGTTGAACTTGTACTGTAAACGAGGTTCTTGTAAACAGAGGCGTCCCAAACTTTGGGGTGGCTGTGTCTTTTTGATTTTAATTTCCCTAAGCTATAGGACCATAAGTGGAAGTGCCCTAGGCTCTGTTGCTTTGTTTTTTAGATGTTTCAGGAAACACCATACACTTCTCCCGAGTGTCTGTTGGCAATTTACATTCCGCCCATCAGCATAACAAGGCTCCCAGTTCTCCATGGCCTTTCCTGCCTTTCTGGATTTTACACTTTTTTCAGATGGTCCTTTTGACCGGGGGGAAGTGAGACTTCATTGTAGTGAAGATTTCCTTTGCAAGCTTGCTTGGTTGGCCAAAAAGGGCATATGCGTTTTTTCCTGAATATATTCAGGAAAAAACGCATACGCCCTTTTTGGCCAAGTGCATCATTGTGGACGTTCTGCCTCTTTTCCTATGCTTTCAATGCAATTCCAGTCTACCTCCTGAAATCGGTTTCCTGCAATTCTGCCGCGCTTTCAAGTCCTCTTGGCAGCCTTACTTCAGTATATTTTTGGACGATAGCTGTCATTTATAACTCTGCAGGTTTGTGAATTACAGTGCCCCTGAGCTCCTTTCTTCAACTCGCTTTCTTGTGAGCTGGCCGCAACACCGCAGGATGGCTTCAGGCCCTAATCTGGTTCCGGCACGGCACGCTGAGCCTTTGGATATTTCCTCTTTCTGGTGGGAAATGAGAGTTAAATTTGCCCGTCCAGACACCTCCAGCTAGTCTCTCATTGGTTCTCGCTATTCCTGTTCATCTTCCGCAGAAATTGCAAAGTGGGCCAAACAGGAGGTTAAAGGCGCTGACTCTCCAAGTGGGGAGAGTGTTAGTAAAGCGTCTGGAATGTTGCACCCGAGTACCAGGGGAGGAAAACTGAGACATATTTGAACACGTCTCCCGTTCACACCGTTGATCATACTCTGGGTCCCACATGCATGTTTTAGCTGAAGGAAGAATACCTTAAACCTGGGTAGTTGAAACCCGTGGAATGGGTACCATGCAATATGACTTCAAAGGGTCTTCATTTGCTCACCGAACCTGTCCAATCCTATCACTGCTGCGTTTATGCCCCTGTACACACGCTTGATTCTCTTATGGAGACATAGCAATCCATAGGTTTTAAGATACTTACTAGTCAGGTACATTCTTAGGCGTTTAATTTGGGTTGTTGAGTCCATTTCGTTGAGCAAGGAGTAGCTCTTGTCTATTCCATATTTGGCTTAAGGAACTTTATCTGTGCTCATTTCAATCTCTGGTTTTATGCAGCACCCCAACTCACCTTTCCCCTTAAGCAAGCATAAGTTGGTTTTCTAAATTTGAGACCCTGTTCTGTTCTGTAATTCAGTTCCTGTGTAGCCAAGTTTACATTCCGTGTATTACTGATATCTTATGATGTTTCTTTTTCTGTGTGACTTATTTCAGTTAGAATCATCATACCTGAATCCACTCATTGTGCTCCTAAGGGCCTGATGACATAGATTTCATTGCTGAGTGATATTGCTTTGTAAGTAAATACCACAACTTCTTTATCCATTTTTCACTTTCTGCGATGTTGAACTTGTACTGTAAACGAGGTTCTTGTAAACAGAGGCGTCCCAAACTTTGGGGTGGCTGTGTCTTTTTGATTTTAATTTCCCTAAGCTATAGGACCATAAGTGGAAGTGCCCTAGGCTCTGTTGCTTTGTTTTTTAGATGTTTCAGGAAACACCATACACTTCTCCCGAGTGTCTGTTGGCAATTTACATCCCGCCCATCAGCATAACAAGGCTCCCAGTTCTCCATGGCCTGTCCTGCCTTTCTGGATTTTACACTTTTTTCAGATGGCCCTTTTGACCGGGGGGAAGTGAGACTTCATTGTAGTGCAGATTTCCTTTGCAAGCTTGCTTGGTTGGCCAAAAAGGGCGTATGCGTTTTTTCCTGAATATATTCAGGAAAAAACGCATACGCCCTTTTTGGCCAAGTGCATCATTGTGGACGTTCTGCCTCTTTTCCTATGCTTTCAATGCAATTCCAGTCTACCTCCTGAAATCGGTTTCCTGCAATTCTGCCCCGCTTTCAAGTCCTCTTGCCAGCCTTACTTCAGTATATTTTTGGACGATAGCTGTCATTTATAACTCTGCAGGTTTGTGAATTACAGTGCCCCTGAGCTCCTTTATTCAACTCGCTTTCTTGTGAGCTGGCCGCAACACCGCAGGATGGCTTCAGGCCCTAATCTGGTTCCGGCACGGCACGCTGAGCCTTTGGTTATTTCCTCTTCCTGGTGGGAAATGAGAGTTAAATTTGCCCGTCCAGACACCTCCAGCTAGTCTCTCATTGGTTCTCGCTATTCCTGTTCATCTTCCGCAGAAATTGCAAACTGGGCCAAACAGGAGGTTAAAGGCGCTGACTCTCCAAGTGGGGAGAGTGTTAGTAAAGTGTCTGGAATGTTGTACCCGAGTACCAGGGGAGGAAAACTGAGACATATTTGAACACGTCTCCCGTTCACACGGTTGATCATACTCTGGGTCCCACATGCATGTTTTAGCTGAAGGAAGAATACCTTAAACCTGGGTAGTTGAAACCCGTGGAATGGGTACCATGCAATATGACTTCAAACGGTCTTCATTTGCTCACCGAACCTCTCCAATCCTATCACTGCTGCATTTATGCCCCTGTACACACACTTGATTCTCTTATGGAGACATAGCAATCCATAGGTTTTAAGATACTTACTAGTCAGGTACATTCTTAGGCTTTTAATTTGGGGTGTTGAGTCCATTTCGTTGAGCAAGGAGTAGCTCTTGTCTATTCCATATTTGGCTTAAGGAACTTTATCTGTGCTCATTTCAATCTCTGGTTTTATGCAGCACCCCAACTCACCTTTCCCCTTAAGCAAGCATAAGTTGGTTTTCTAAATTAGAGACCCTGTTCTGTTTTGGAATTCAGTTCCTGTGTAGCCAAGTTTACATTCCGTGTATTAGTGATATCTTATGATGTTTCTTTTTCTGTGTGACTTATTTCAGTTAGAATCATCGTACCTGAATCCACTCATTATGCTGCTAAGGCCCTGATGACAGAGATTTCATTGCTGAGTGATATTGCTTTGTAAGTAAATACCACAACTTCTTTATCCATTTTTCACTTTCTGCGATGTTGAACTTGTACTGTAAACGAGGTTCTTGTAAACAGAGGCGTCCCAAACTTTGGGGTGGCTGTGTCTTTTTGATTTTAATTTCCCTAAGCTATAGGACCATAAGTGGAAGTGCCCTAGGCTCTGTTGCTTTGTTTTTTAGATGTTTCAGGAAACACCATACACTTCTCCCGAGTGTCTGTTGGCAATTTACATCCCGCCCATCAGCATAACAAGGCTCCCAGTTCTCCATGGCCTGTCCTGCCTTTCTGGATTTTACACTTTATTCAGATGGCCCTTTTGACCGGGGGGAAGTGAGACTTCATTGTAGTGCAGATTTCCTTTGCAAGCTTGCTTGGTTGGCCAAAAAGGGCGTATGCTTTTTTTCCTGAATATATTCAGGAAAAAACGCATACGCCCTTTTTGGCCAAGTGCATCATTGTGGACGTTCTGCCTCTTTTCCTATGCTTTCAATGCAATTCCAGTCTACCTCCTGAAATCGGTTTCCTGCAATGCTGCCCCGTTTTCAAGTCCTCTTGGTAGCCTTACTTCAGTATATTTTTGGACGATAGCTGTCATTTATAACTCTGCAGGTTTGTGAATTACAGTGCCCCTGAGCTCCTTTCTTCAACTCGCTTTCTTGTGAGCTGGCCGCAACACCGCAGGATGGCTTCAGGCCCTAATCTGGTTCCGGCACGGCACGCTGAGCCTTTGGTTATTTCCTCTTCCTGGTGGGAAATGAGAGTTAAATTTGCCCGTCCAGACACCTCCAGCTAGTCTCTCATTGGTTCTCGCTATTCCTGTTCATCTTCCGCAGAAATTGCAAACTGGGCCAAACAGGAGGTTAAAGGCGCTGACTCTCCAAGTGGGGAGAGTGTTAGTAAAGCGTCTGGAATGTTGCACCCGAGTACCAGGGGAGGAAAACTGAGACATATTTGAACACGTCTCCCGTTCGCACGGTTGATCATACTCTGGGTTCCACATGCATGTTTTAGCTGAAGGAAGAATACCTTAAACCTGGAGAGTTGAGACCCGTGTAATAGGTACCATGCAATATGACTTCAAAGGGTCTTCATTTGCTCACCGAACCTCTCCAGTCCTATCACTGCTGCATTTATACCCCTGTACACATGCTTGATTCTCTTTCGGAGACACAGCAATCCATAGGTTTTAAGATACTTACTAGTCGGGTATATTCTTAGGCATTTAATATGGGGTGTTGAGTACATTTCGTTGAGCAAGGAGTAGCTCTTGTCTATTCCATATTTGGCTTAAGGAACTTTATCTGTGCTCATTTCAATCTCTGGTTTTATGCAGCACCCCAACTCACCTTTACCCTTAAGCAAGCATAAGTTGGTTTTCTAAATTTGAGACCCTGTTCTGTTCTGTAATTCAGTTCCTGTGTAGCCAAGTTTACATTCCGTGTATTAGTGATATCTTATGATGTTTCTTTTTCTGTGTGACTTATTTCAGTTAGAATCATCATACCTGAATCCACTCATTGTGCTGCTAAGGGCCTGATGACGTAGATTTCATTGCTGAGTGATATTGCTTTGTAAGTAAATACCACAACTTCTTTATCCAATTTTCATTTTCTGCGATGTTGAACTTGTAGTGTAAACGAGGTTCTTGTAAACAGAGCCGTTCCAAACTTCGGGGTGGCTGTGTCTTTTTGATTTTAATTTCCCTAAGCTATAGGACCATAAGTGGAAGTGCCCTAGGCTCTGTTGCTTTGTTTTTTAGATGTTTCAGGAAACACCATACACTTCTCCCGAGTGTCTGTTGGCAATTTACATCCCGCCCATCAGCATAACAAGGCTCCCAGTTCTCCATGGCCTGTCCTGCCTTTCTGGATTTTACACTTTTTTCAGATGGCCCTTTTGACCGGGGGGAAGTGAGACTTCATTGTAGTGCAGATTTCCTTTGCAAGCTTGCTTGGTTGGCCAAAAAGTGCGTATGCGTTTTTTCCTGAATATATTCAGGAAAAAACGCATACGCCCTTTTTGGCCAAGTGCATCATTGTGGACGTTCTGCCTCTTTTCCTATGCTTTCAATGCAATTCCAGTCCACCTCCTGAAATCGGTTTCCTGCAATTCTGCCCCGCTTTCAAGTCCTCTTGGCAGCCTTACTTCAGTATATTTTTGGACGATAGCTGTCATTTATAACTCTGCAGGTTTGTGAATTACAGTGCCCCTGAGCTCCTTTCTTCAACTCGCTTTCTTGTGAGCTGGCCGCAACACCGCAGGATGGCTTCAGGCCCTAATCTGGTTCCGGCGCGGCACGCTGAGCCTTTGGGTATTTCCTCTTCCTGGTGGGAAATGAGAGTTAAATTTGCCCGTCCAGACACCTCCAGCTAGTCTCTCATTGGTTCTCCCTATTCCTGTTCATCTTCCGCAGAAATTGCAAACTGGGCCAAACAGGAGGTTAAAGGCGCTGACTCTCCAAGTGGGGAGAGTGTTAGTAAAGCATCTGGAATGTTGCACCCGAGTACCAGGGGAGGAAAACTGAGACATATTTGAACACGTCTCCCGTTCACACGGTTGATCATACTCTGGGATCCACATGCATGTTTTAGCTGATGGAAGAATACCTTAAACCTGGAGAGTTGAGACCCGTGTAATAGGTACCATGCAATATGACTTCAAAGGGTCTTCATTTGCTCTCCGAACCTCTCCAATCCTATCACTGCTGCGTTTATGCCCCTGTACACATGCTTGATTCTCTTTCGGAGACATAGCAATCCATAGGTTTTAAGATACTTACTAGTCGGGTATATTCTTAGGCATTTAATATGGGGTGTTGAGTCCATTTCGTTGAGCAAGGAGTAGCTCTTGTCTATTCCATATTTGGCTTAAGGAACTTTATCTGTGCTCATTTCAATCTCTGGTTTTATGCAGCACCCCAACTCACCTTTCCCCTTAAGCAAGCATAAGTTGGTTTTCTAAATTTGAGACACTGTTCTGTTCTGTAATTCAGTTCCTGTGTAGCCAAGTTTACATTCTGTGTATTACTGATATCTTATGATGTTTCTTTTTCTGTGTGACTTATTTTAGTTAGAATCATCATACCTGAATCCACTCATTGTGCTGCTAAGGGCCTGATGACATAGATTTCATTGCTGAGTGATATTGCTTTGTAAGTAAATAGCACAACTTCTTTATCCATTTTTCACTTTCTGCGATGTTGAACTTGTACTGTAAACGAGGTTCTTGTAAACAGAGGCGTCCCAAACTTTGGGGTGGCTGTGTCTTTTTGATTTTAATTTCCCTAAGCTATAGGACCATAAGTGGAAGTGCCCTAGGCTCTGTTGCTTTGTTTTTTAGATGTTTCAGGAAACACCATACACTTCTCCCGAGTGTCTGTTGGCAATTTACATCCCGCCCATCAGCATAACAAGGCTCCCAGTTCTCCATGGCCTGTCCTGCCTTTCTGGATTTTACACTTTTTTCAGATGGCCCTTTTGACCGGGGGGAAGTGAGACTTCATTGTAGTGCAGATTTCCTTTGCAAGCTTGCTTGGTTGGCCAAAAAGTGCGTATGCGTTTTTTCCTGAATATATTCAGGAAAAAACGCATACGCCCTTTTTGGCCAAGTGCATCATTGTGGACGTTCTGCCTCTTTTCCTATGCTTTCAATGCAATTCCAGTCTACCTCCTGAAATCGGTTTCCTGCAATTCTGCCCCGCTTTCAAGTCCTCTTGGCAGCCTTACTTCAGTATATTTTTGGACGATAGCTGTCATTTATAACTCTGCAGGTTTGTGAATTACAGTGCCCCTGAGCTCCTTTATTCAACTCGCTTTCTCGTGAGCTGGCCGCAACACCGCAGGATGGCTTCAGGCCCTAATCTGGTTCCGGCACGGCACGCTGAGCCTTTGGTTATTTCCTCTTCCTGGTGGGAAATGAGAGTTAAATTTGCCCGTCCAGACACCTCCAGCTAGTCTCTCATTGGTTCTCGCTATTCCTGTTCATCTTCCGCAGAAATTGCAAACTGGGCCAAACAGGAGGTTAAAGGCGCTGACTCTCCAAGTGGGGAGAGTGTTAGTAAAGTGTCTGGAATGTTGCACCCGAGTACCAGGGGAGGAAAACTGAGACATATTTGAACACGTCTCCCGTTCACACGGTTGATCATACTCTGGGTCCCACATGCATGTTTTAGCTGAAGGAAGAATACCTTAAACCTGGGTAGTTGAAACCCGTGGAATGGGTACCATGCAATATGACTTCAAAGGGTCTTCATTTGCTCACCGAACCTCTCCAAATCTATCACTGCTGCATTTATGCCCCTGTACACACACTTGATTCTCTTATGGAGACATAGCAATCCATAGGTTTTAAGATACTTACTAGTCAGGTACATTCTTAGGCTTTTAATTTGGGGTGTTGAGTCCATTTCGTTGAGCAAGGAGTAGCTCTTGTCTATTCCATATTTGGCTTAAGGAACTTTATCTGTGCTCATTTCAATCTCTGGTTTTATGCAGCACCCCAACTCACCTTTCCCCTTAAGCAAGCATAAGTTGGTTTTCTAAATTTGAGACCCTGTTCTGTTTTGGAATTCAGTTCCTGTGTAGCCAAGTTTACATTCCGTGTATTAGTGATATCTTATGATGTTTCTTTTTCTGTGTGACTTATTTCAGTTAGAATCATCGTACCTGAATCCACTCATTATGCTGCTAAGGCCCTGATGACAGAGATTTCATTGCTGAGTGATATTGCTTTGTAAGTAAATACCACAACTTCTTTATCCATTTTTCACTTTCTGCGATGTTGAACTTGTACTGTAAACGAGGTTCTTGTAAACAGAGGCGTCCCAAACTTTGGGGTGGCTGTGTCTTTTTGATTTTAATTTCCCTAAGCTATAGGACCATAAGTGGAAGTGCCCTAGGCTCTGTTGCTTTGTTTTTTAGATGTTTCAGGAAACACCATACACTTCTCCCGAGTGTCTGTTGGCAATTTACATCCCGCCCATCAGCATAACAAGGCTCCCAGTTCTCCATGGCCTGTCCTGCCTTTCTGGATTTTACACTTTATTCAGATGGCCCTTTTGACCGGGGGGAAGTGAGACTTCATTGTAGTGCAGATTTCCTTTGCAAGCTTGCTTGTTTGGCCAAAAAGGGCGTATGCTTTTTTTCCTGAATATATTCAGGAAAAAACGCATACGCCCTTTTTGGCCAAGTGCATCATTGTGGACGTTCTGCCTCTTTTCCTATGCTTTCAATGCAATTCCAGTCTACCTCCTGAAATCGGTTTCCTGCAATGCTGCCCCGTTTTCAAGTCCTCTTGGCAGCCTTACTTCAGTATATTTTTGGACGATAGCTGTCATTTATAACTCTGCAGGTTTGTGAATTACAGTGCCCCTGAGCTCCTTTCTTCAACTCGCTTTCTTGTGAGCTGGCCGCAACACCGCAGGATGGCTTCAGGCCCTAATCTGGTTCCGGCACGGCACGCTGAGCCTTTGGTTATTTCCTCTTCCTGGTGGGAAATGAGAGTTAAATTTGCCCGTCCAGACACCTCCAGCTAGTCTCTCATTGGTTCTCGCTATTCCTGTTCATCTTCCGCAGAAATTGCAAACTGGGCCAAACAGGAGGTTAAAGGCGCTGACTCTCCAAGTGGGGAGAGTGTTAGTAAAGCGTCTGGAATGTTGCACCCGAGTACCAGGGGAGGAAAACTGAGACATATTTGAACACGTCTCCCGTTCACACGGTTGATCATACTCTGGGTTCCACATGCATGTTTTAGCTGAAGGAAGACTACCTTAAACCTGGAGAGTTGAGACCCGTGTAATAGGTACCATGCAATATGACTTCAAAGGGTCTTCATTTGCTCACCGAACCTCTCCAGTCCTATCACTGCTGCATTTATACCCCTGTACACATGCTTGATTCTCTTTCGGAGACACAGCAATCCATAGGTTTTAAGATACTTACTAGTCGGGTATATTCTTAGGCATTTAATATGGGGTGTTGAGTCCATTTCGTTGAGCAAGGAGTAGCTCTTGTCTATTCCATATTTGGCTTAAGGAACTTTATCTGTGCTCATTTCAATCTCTGGTTTTATGCAGCACCCCAACTCACCTTTCCCCTTAAGCAAGCATAAGATGGTTTTCTAAATTTGAGACCCTGTTCTGTTCTGTAATTCAGTTCCTGTGTAGCCAAGTTTACATTCTGTGTATTACTGATATCTTATGATGTTTCTTTTTCTGTGTGACTTATTTTAGTTAGAATCATCATACCTGAATCCACTCATTGTGCTGCTAAGGGCCTGATGACATAGATTTCATTGCTGAGTGATATTGCTTTGTAAGTAAATAGCACAACTTCTTTATCCATTTTTCACTTTCTGCGATGTTGAACTTGTACTGTAAACGAGGTTCTTGTAAACAGAGGCGTCCCAAACTTTGGGGTGGCTGTGTCTTTTTGATTTTAATTTCCCTAAGCTATAGGACCATAAGTGGAAGTGCCCTAGGCTCTGTTGCTTTGTTTTTTAGATGTTTCAGGAAACACCATACACTTCTCCCGAGTGTCTGTTGGCAATTTACATCCGCCCATCAGCATAACAAGGCTCCCAGTTCTCCATGGCCTGTCCTGCCTTTCTGGATTTTACACTTTATTCAGATGGCCCTTTTGACCGGGGGGAAGTGAGACTTCATTGTAGTGCAGATTTCCTTTGCAAGCTTGCTTGGTTGGCCAAAAAGGGCGTATGCGTTTTTTCCTGAATATATTCAGGAAAAAACGCATACGCCCTTTTTGGCCAAGTGCATCATTGTGGACGTTCTGCCTCTTTTCCTATGCTTTCAATGCAATTCCAGTCTACCTCCTGAAATCGGTTTCCTGCAATTCTGCCCCGCTTTCAAGTCCTCTTGGCAGCCTTACTTCAGTATATTTTTGGACGATAGCTGTCATTTATAACTCTGCAGGTTTGTGAATTACAGTGCCCCTGAGCTCCTTTCTTCAACTCGCTTTCTTTTGAGCTGGCCGCAACACCGCAGGATGGCTTCAGGCCCTAATCTGGTTCCGGCACGGCACGCTGAGCCTTTGGGTATTTCCTCTTCCTGGTGGGAAATGAGAGTTAAATTTGCCCGTCCAGACACCTCCAGCTAGTCTCTCATTGGTTTTCCCTATTCCTGTTCATCTTCCGCAGAAATTGCAAACTGGGCCAAACAGGAGGTTAAAGGCGCTGACTCTCCAAGTGGGGAGAGTGTTAGTAAAGCGTCTGGAATGTTGCACCCGAGTACCAGGGGAGGAAAACTGAGACATATTTGAACACGTCTCCCGTTCACACGGTTGATCATACTCTGGGTTCCACATGCATGTTTTAGCTGAAGGAAGAATACCTTAAACCTGGAGAGTTGAGACCCGTGGAATGGGTACCATGCAATATGACTTCAAAGGGTCTTCATTTGCTCACCGAACCTCTCCAATCCTATCACTGCTGCATTTATGCCCCTGTACACACGCTTGATTCTCTTATGGAGACATAGCAGTCCATAGGTTTTAAGATACTTACTAGTCAGGTACATTCTTAGGCATTTAATTTGGGGTGTTGAGTCCATTTCGTTGAGCAAGGAGTAGCTCTTGTCTATTCCATATTGGCTTAAGGAACTTTATCTGTGCTCATTTCAATCTCTGGTTTTATGCAGCACCCCAACTCACCTTTCCCCTTAAGCAAGCATAAGTTGGTTTTCTAAATTTGAGACACTGTTCTGTTCTGTAATTCAGTTCCTGTGTAGCCAAGTTTACATTCTGTGTATTACTGATATCTTATGATGTTTCTTTTTCTGTGTGACTTATTTCAGTTAGAATCATCATACCTGAATCCACTCATTGTGCTGCTAAGGGCCTGATGACATAGATTTCATTGCTGAGTGATATTGCTTTGTAAGTAAATACCACAACTTCTTTATCCATTTTTCACTTTCTGCGATGTTGAACTTGTACTGTAAATGAGGTTCTTGTAAACAGAGGCGTCCCAAACTTTGGGGTGGCTGTGTCTTTTTGATTTTAATTTCCCTAAGCTATAGGACCATAAGTGGAAGTGCCCTAGGCTCTGTTGCTTTGTTTTTTAGATGTTTCAGGAAACACCATACACTTCTCCCGAGTGTCTGTTGGCAATTTACATCCCGCCCATCAGCATAACAAGGCTCCCAGTTCTCCATGGCCTGTCCTGCCTTTCTGGATTTTACACTTTTTTCAGATGGCCCTTTTGACCGGGGGGAAGTGAGACTTCATTGTAGTGCAGATTTCCTTTGCAAGCTTGCTTGGTTGGCCAAAAAGGGCGTATGCGTTTTTTCCTGAATATATTCAGGAAAAAACGCATACGCCCTTTTTGGCCAAGTGCATCATTGTGGACGTTCTGCCTCTTTTCCTATGCTTTCAATGCAATTCCAGTCTACCTCCTGAAATCGGTTTCCTGCAATTCTGCCGCGCTTTCAAGTCCTCTTGGCAGCCTTACTTCAGTATATTTTTGGACGATAGCTGTCATTTATAACTCTGCAGGTTTGTGAATTACAGTGCCCCTGAGCTCCTTTCTTCAACTCGCTTTCTTGTGAGCTGGCCGCAACACCGCAGGATGGCTTCAGGCCCTAATCTGGTTCCGGCACGGCACGCTGAGCCTTTGGTTATTTCCTCTTCCTGGTGGGAAATGAGAGTTAAATTTGCCCGTCCAGACACCTCCAGCTAGTCTCTCATTGGTTCTCGCTATTCCTGTTCATCTTCCGCAGAAATTGCAAACTGGGCCAAACAGGAGGTTAAAGGCGCTGACTCTCCAAGTGGGGAGAGTGTTAGTAAAGCGTCTGGAATGTTGCACCCGAGTACCAGGGGAGGAAAACTGAGACATATTTGAACACGTCTCCCGTTCACACCGTTGATCATACTCTGGGTCCCACATGCATGTTTTAGCTGAAGGAAGAATACCTTAAACCTGGGTAGTTGAAACCCGTGGAATGGGTACCATGCAATATGACTTCAAAGGGTCTTCATTTGCTCACCGAACCTCTCCAATCCTATCACTGCTGCGTTTATGCCCCTGTACACACGCTTGATTCTCTTATGGAGACATAGCAATCCATAGGTTTTAAGATACTTACTAGTCAGGTACATTCTTAGGCGTTTAATTTGGGTTGTTGAGTCCATTTCGTTGAGCAAGGAGTAGCTCTTGTCTATTCCATATTTGGCTTAAGGAACTTTATCTGTGCTCATTTCAATCTCTGGTTTTATGCAGCACCCCAACTCACCTTTCCCCTTAAGCAAGCATAAGTTGGTTTTCTAAATTTGAGACCCTGTTCTGTTCTGTAATTCAGTTCCTGTGTAGCCAAGTTTACATTCCGTGTATTAGTGATATCTTATGATGTTTCTTTTTCTGTGTGACTTATTTCAGTTAGAATCATCATACCTGAATCCACTCATTGTGCTCCTAAGGGCCTGATGACATAGATTTCATTGCTGAGTGATATTGCTTTGTAAGTAAATACCAAAACTTCTTTATCCATTTTTCACTTTCTGCGATGTTGAACTTGTACTGTAAACGAGGTTCTTGTAAACAGAGGCGTCCCAAACTTTGGGGTGGCTGTGTCTTTTTGATTTTAATTTCCCTAAGCTATAGGACCATAAGTGGAAGTGCCCTAGGCTCTGTTGCTTTGTTTTTTAGATGTTTCAGGAAACACCATACACTTCTCCCGAGTGTCTGTTGGCAATTTACATCCCGCCCATCAGCATAACAAGGCTCCCAGTTCTCCATGGCCTGTCCTGCCTTTCTGGATTTTACACTTTTTTCAGATGGCCCTTTTGACCGGGGGGAAGTGAGACTTCATTGTAGTGCAGATTTCCTTTGCAAGCTTGCTTGGTTGGCCAAATAGGGCGTATGCGTTTTTTCCTGAATATATTCAGGAAAAAACGCATACGCCCTTTTTGGCCAAGTGCATCATTGTGGACGTTCTGCCTCTTTTCCTATGCTTTCAATGCAATTCCAGTCTACCTCCTGAAATCGGTTTCCTGCAATTCTGCCGCGCTTTCAAGTCCTCTTGGCAGCCTTACTTCAGTATATTTTTGGACGATAGCTGTCATTTATAACTCTGCAGGTTTGTGAATTACAGTGCCCCTGAGCTCCTTTCTTCAACTCGCTTTCTTGTGAGCTGGCCGCAACACCGCAGGATGGCTTCAGGCCCTAATCTGGTTCCGGCACGGCACGCTGAGCCTTTGGTTATTTCCTCTTCCTGGTGGGAAATGAGAGTTAAATTTGCCCGTCCAGACACCTCCAGCTAGTCTCTCATTGGTTCTCGCTATTCCTGTTCATCTTCCGCAGAAATTGCAAACTGGGCCAAACAGGAGGTTAAAGGCGCTGACTCTCCAAGTGGGGAGAGTGTTAGTAAAGCGTCTGGAATGTTGCACCCGAGTACCAGGGGAGGAAAACTGAGACATATTTGAACACGTCTCCCGTTCACACCGTTGATCATACTCTGGGTCCCACATGCATGTTTTAGCTGAAGGAAGAATACCTTAAACCTGGGTAGTTGAAACCCGTGGAATGGGTACCATGCAATATGACTTCAAAGGGTCTTCATTTGCTCACCGAACCTCTCCAATCCTATCACTGCTGCGTTTATGCCCCTGTACACACGCTTGATTCTCTTATGGAGACATAGCAATCCATAGGTTTTAAGATACTTACTATTCAGTTACATTCTTAGGCGTTTAATTTGGGTTGTTGAGTCCATTTCGTTGAGCAAGGAGTAGCTCTTGTCTATTCCATATTTGGCTTAAGGAACTTTATCTGTGCTCATTTCAATCTCTGGTTTTATGCAGCACCCCAACTCACCTTTCCCCTTAAGCAAGCATAAGTTGGTTTTCTAAATTTGAGACCCTGTTCTGTTCTGTAATTCAGTTCCTGTGTAGCCAAGTTTACATTCCGTGTATTACTGATATCTTATGATGTTTCTTTTTCTGTGTGACTTATTTCAGTTAGAATCATCATACCTGAATCCACTCATTGTGCTCCTAAGGGCCTGATGACATAGATTTCATTGCTGAGTGATATTGCTTTGTAAGTAAATACCACAACTTCTTTATCCATTTTTCACTTTCTGCGATGTTGAACTTGTACTGTAAACGAGGTTCTTGTAAACAGAGGCGTCCCAAACTTTGGGGTGGCTGTGTCTTTTTGATTTTAATTTCCCTAAGCTATAGGACCATAAGTGGAAGTGCCCTAGGCTCTGTTGCTTTGTTTTTTAGATGTTTCAGGAAACACCATACACTTCTCCCGAGTGTCTGTTGGCAATTTACATCCCGCCCATCAGCATAACAAGGCTCCCAGTTCTCCATGGCCTGTCCTGCCTTTCTGGATTTTACACTTTTTTCAGATGGCCCTTTTGACCGGGGGGAAGTGAGACTTCATTGTAGTGCAGATTTCCTTTGCAAGTTTGCTTGGTTGGCCAAAAAGGGCGTATGCGTTTTTTCCTGAATATATTCAGGAAAAAACGCATACGCCCTTTTTGGCCAAGTGCATCATTGTGGACGTTCTGCCTCTTTTCCTATGCGTTCAATGCAATTCCAGTCTACCTCCTGAAATCGGTTTCCTGCAATTCTGCCCCGCTTTCAAGTCCTCTTGGCAGCCTTACTTCAGTATATTTTTGGACGATAGCTGTCATTTATAACTCTGCAGGTTTGTGAATTACAGTGCCCCTGAGCTCCTTTCTTCAACTCGCTTTCTTTTGAGCTGGCTGCAACACCGCAGGATGGCTTCAGGCCCTAATCTGGTTCCGGCACGGCACGCTGAGCCTTTGTGTATTTCCTCTTCCTGGTGGGAAATGAGAGTTAAATTTGCCCGTCCAGACACCTCCAGCTAGTCTCTCATTGGTTCTCCCTATTCCTGTTCATCTTCCGCAGAAATGGCAAACTGGGCCAAACAGGAGGTTAAAGGCGCTGACTCTCCAAGTGGGGAGAGTGTTAGTAAAGCGTCTGGAATGTTGCACCCGAGTACCAGGGGAGGAAAACTGAGACATATTTGAACACGTCTCCCGTTCACACGGTTGATCATACTCTGGGTTCCACATGCATGTTTTAGCTGAAGGAAGAATACCTTAAACCTGGAGAGTTGAGACCAGTGTAATAGGTACCATGCAATATGACTTCAAAGGGTCTTCATTTGCTCACCGAACCTCTCCAATCCTATCACTGCTGCGTTTATGCCCCTGTACACATGCTTGATTCTCTTTCGGAGACACAGCAATCCATAGGTTTTAAGATACTTACTAGTCGGGTATATTCTTAGGCATTTAATATGGGGTGTTGAGTCCATTTCGTTGAGCAAGGAGTAGCTCTTGTCTATTCCATATTTGGCTTAAGGAACTTTATCTGTGCTCATTTGAATCTCTGGTTTTATGCAGCACCCCAACTCACCTTTCCCCTTAAGCAAGCATAAGTTGGTTTTCTAAATTTGAGACCCTGTTCTGTTCTGTAATTCAGTTCCTGTGTAGCCAAGTTTACATTCTGTGTATTACTGATATCTTATGATGTTTCTTTTTCTGTGTGACTTATTTCAGTTAGAATCATCATACCTGAATCCACTCATTGTGCTGCTAGGGCCTGATGACATAGATTTCATTGCTGAGTGATATTGCTTTGTAAGTAAATACCACAAATTCTTTATCCATTTTTCATTTTCTGCGATGTTGAACTTCTACTGTAAACGAGGTTCTTGTAAACAGAGCCGTTCCAAACTTCGGGGTGGCTGTGTCTTTTTGATTTTAATTTCCCTGAGCTATAGGACCAGAAGTGGAAGTGCCCTAGGCTCTGTTGCTTTGTTTTTTAGATGTTTCAGGAAACACCATACACTTCTCCAGAGTGGCTGTTGGCAATTTACATCCCGCCCATCAGCATAACAAGGCTCCCAGTTCTCCATGGCCTGTCCTGCCTTTCTGGATTTTACACTTTATTCAGATGGCCCTTTTGACCGGGGGGAAGTGAGACTTCATTGTAGTGCAGATTTCCTTTGCAAGCTTGCTTGGTTGGCCAAAAAGGGCGTATGCGTTTTTTCCTGAATATATTCAGGAAAAAACGCATACGCCCTTTTTGGCCAAGTGCATCATTGTGGACGTTCTGCCTCTTTTCCTATGCTTTCAATGCAATTCCAGTCTACCTCCTGAAATCGGTTTCCTGCAATTCTGCCCCGCTTTCAAGTCCTCTTGGCAGCCTTACTTCAGTATATTTTTGGACGATAGCTGTCATTTATAACTCTGCAGGTTTGTGAATTACAGTGCCCCTGAGCTCCTTTCTTCAACTCGCTTTCTTTTGAGCTGGCCGCAACACCGCAGGATGGCTTCAGGCCCTAATCTGGTTCCGGCACGGCACGCTGAGCCTTTGGGTATTTCCTCTTCCTGGTGGGAAATGAGAGTTAAATTTGCCCGTCCAGACACCTCCAGCTAGTCTCTCATTGGTTTTCCCTATTCCTGTTCATCTTCCGCAGAAATTGCAAACTGGGCCAAACAGGAGGTTAAAGGCGCTGACTCTCCAAGTGGGGAGAGTGTTAGTAAAGCGTCTGGAATGTTGCACCCGAGTACCAGGGGAGGAAAACTGAGACATATTTGAACACGTCTCCCGTTCACACGGTTGATCATACTCTGGGTTCCACATGCATGTTTTAGCTGAAGGAAGAATACCTTAAACCTGGAGAGTTGAGACCCGTGGAATGGGTACCATGCAATATGACTTCAAAGGGTCTTCATTTGCTCACCGAACCTCTCCAATCCTATCACTGCTGCATTTATGCCCCTGTACACACGCTTGATTCTCTTATGGAGACATAGCAGTCCATAGGTTTTAAGATACTTACTAGTCAGGTACATTCTTAGGCATTTAATTTGGGGTGTTGAGTCCATTTCGTTGAGCAAGGAGTAGCTCTTGTCTATTCCATATTTGGCTTAAGGAACTTTATCTGTGCTCATTTCAATCTCTGGTTTTATGCAGCACCCCAACTCACCTTTCCCCTTAAGCAAGCATAAGTTGGTTTTCTAAATTTGAGACACTGTTCTGTTCTGTAATTCAGTTCCTGTGTAGCCAAGTTTACATTTTGTGTATTACTGATATCTTATGATGTTTCTTTTTCTGTATGACTTATTTCAGTTAGAATCATCATACCTGAATCCACTCATTGTGCTGCTAAGGGCCTGATGACATAGATTTCATTGCTGAGTGATATTGCTTTGTAAGTAAATACCACAACTTCTTTATCCATTTTTCACTTTCTGCGATGTTGAACTTGTACTGTAAATGAGGTTCTTGTAAACAGAGGCGTCCCAAACTTTGGGGTGGCTGTGTCTTTTTGATTTTAATTTCCCTAAGCTATAGGACCATAAGTGGAAGTGCCCTAGGCTCTGTTGCTTTGTTTTTTAGATGTTTCAGGAAACACCATACACTTCTCCCGAGTGTCTGTTGGCAATTTACATCCCGCCCATCAGCATAACAAGGCTTCCAGTTCTCCATGGCCTGTCCTGCCTTTCTGGATTTTACACTTTTTTCAGATGGCCCTTTTGACCGGGGGGAAGTGAGACTTCATTGTAGTGCAGATTTCCTTTGCAAGCTTGCTTGGTTGGCCAAAAAGGGCGTATGCGTTTTTTCCTGAATATATTCAGGAAAAAACGCATACGCCCTTTTTGGCCAAGTGCATCATTGTGGACGTTCTGCCTCTTTTCCTATGCTTTCAATGCAATTCCAGTCTACCTCCTGAAATCGGTTTCCTGCAATTCTGCCGCGCTTTCAAGTCCTCTTGGCAGCCTTACTTCAGTATATTTTTGGACGATAGCTGTCATTTATAACTCTGCAGGTTTGTGAATTACAGTGCCCCTGAGCTCCTTTCTTCAACTCGCTTTCTTGTGAGCTGGCCGCAACACCGCAGGATGGCTTCAGGCCCTAATCTGGTTCCGGCACGGCACGCTGAGCCTTTGGTTATTTCCTCTTCCTGGTGGGAAATGAGAGTTAAATTTGCCCGTCCAGACACCTCCAGCTAGTCTCTCATTGGTTCTCGCTATTCCTGTTCATCTTCCGCAGAAATTGCAAACTGGGCCAAACAGGAGGTTAAAGGCGCTGACTCTCCAAGTGGGGAGAGTGTTAGTAAAGCGTCTGGAATGTTGCACCCGAGTACCAGGGGAGGAAAACTGAGACATATTTGAACACGTCTCCCGTTCACACCGTTGATCATACTCTGGGTCCCACATGCATGTTTTAGCTGAAGGAAGAATACCTTAAACCTGGGTAGTTGAAACCCGTGGAATGGGTACCATGCAATATGACTTCAAAGGGTCTTCATTTGCTCACCGAACCTCTCCAATCCTATCACTGCTGCATTTATGGCCGTGTACACACGCTTGATTCTCTTATGGAGACATAGCCGTCCATAGGTTTTAAGATACTTACTAGTCAGGTACATTCTTAGGCATTTAATTTGGGGTGTTGAGTCCATTTCGTTGAGCAAGGAGTAGCTCTTGTCTATTCCATATTTGGCTTAAGGAACTTTATCTGTGCTCATTTCAATCTCTGGTTTTATGCAGCACCCCAACTCACCTTTCCCCTTAAGCAAGCATAAGTTGGTTTTCTAAATTTGAGACACTGTTCTGTTCTGTAATTCAGTTCCTGTGTAGCCTAGTTTACATTCTGTGTATTACTGATATCTTATGATGTTTCTTTTTCTGTGTGACTTATTTCAGTTAGAATCATCATACCTGAATCCACTCATTGTGCTGCTAAGGGCCTGATGACATAGATTTCATTGCTGAGTGATATTGCTTTGTAAGTAAATACCACAACTTCTTTATCCATTTTTCACTTTCTGCGATGTTGAACTTGTACTGTAAATGAGGTTCTTGTAAACAGAGGCGTCCCAAACTTTGGGGTGGCTGTGTCTTTTTGATTTTAATTTCCCTAAGCTATAGGACCATAAGTGGAAGTGCCCTAGGCTCTGTTGCTTTGTTTTTTAGATGTTTCAGGAAACACCATACACTTCTCCCGAGTGTCTGTTGGCAATTTACATCCCGCCCATCAGCATAACAAGGCTCCCAGTTCTCCATGGCCTGTCCTGCCTTTCTGGATTTTACACTTTTTTCAGATGGCCCTTTTGACCGGGGGGAAGTGAGACTTCATTGTAGTGCAGATTTCCTTTGCAAGCTTGCTTGGTTGGCCAAAAAGGGCGTATGCGTTTTTTCCTGAATATATTCAGGAAAAAACGCATACGCCCTTTTTGGCCAAGTGCATCATTGTGGACGTTCTGCCTCTTTTCCTATGCTTTCAATGCAATTCCAGTCTACCTCCTGAAATCGGTTTCCTGCAATTCTGCCGCGCTTTCAAGTCCTCTTGGCAGCCTTACTTCAGTATATTTTTGGACGATAGCTGTCATTTATAACTCTGCAGGTTTGTGAATTACAGTGCCCCTGAGCTCCTTTCTTCAACTCGCTTTCTTGTGAGCTGGCCGCAACACCGCAGGATGGCTTCAGGCCCTAATCTGGTTCCGGCACGGCACGCTGAGCCTTTGGTTATTTCCTCTTCCTGGTGGGAAATGAGAGTTAAATTTGCCCGTCCAGACACCTCCAGCTAGTCTCTCATTGGTTCTCGCTATTCCTGTTCATCTTCCGCAGAAATTGCAAACTGGGCCAAACAGGAGGTTAAAGGCGCTGACTCTCCAAGTGGGGAGAGTGTTAGTAAAGCGTCTGGAATGTTGCACCCGAGTACCAGGGGAGGAAAACTGAGACATATTTGAACATGTCTCCCGTTCACACCGTTGATCATACTCTGGGTCCCACATGCATGTTTTAGCTGAAGGAAGAATACCTTAAACCTGGGTAGTTGAAACCCGTGGAATGGGTACCATGCAATATGACTTCAAAGGGTCTTCATTTGCTCACCGAACCTCTCCAATCCTATCACTGCTGCGTTTATGCCCCTGTACACACGCTTGATTCTCTTATGGAGACATAGCAATCCATAGGTTTTAAGATACTTACTAGTCAGGTACATTCTTAGGCGTTTAATTTGGGTTGTTGAGTCCATTTCGTTGAGCAAGGAGTAGCTCTTGTCTATTCCATATTTGGCTTAAGGAACTTTATCTGTGCTCATTTCAATCTCTGGTTTTATGCAGCACCCCAACTCACCTTTCCCCTTAAGCAAGCATAAGTTGGTTTTCTAAATTTGAGACCCTGTTCTGTTCTGTAATTCAGTTCCTGTGTAGCCAAGTTTACATTCCGTGTATTAGTGATATCTTATGATGTTTCTTTTTCTGTGTGACTTATTTCAGTTAGAATCATCATACCTGAATCCACTCATTGTGCTCCTAAGGGCCTGATGACATAGATTTCATTGCTGAGTGATATTGCTTTGTAAGTAAATACCACAACTTCTTTATCCATTTTTCACTTTCTGCGATGTTGAACTTGTACTGTAAACGAGGTTCTTGTAAACAGAGGCGTCCCAAACTTTGGGGTGGCTGTGTCTTTTTGATTTTAATTTCCCTAAGCTATAGGACCATAAGTGGAAGTGCCCTAGGCTCTGTTGCTTTGTTTTTTAGATGTTTCAGGAAACACCATACACTTCTCCCGAGTGTCTGTTGGCAATTTACATCCCGCCCATCAGCATAACAAGGCTCCCAGTTCTCCATGGCCTGTCCTGCCTTTCTGGATTTTACACTTTTTTCAGATGGCCCTTTTGACCGGGGGGAAGTGAGACTTCATTGTAGTGCAGATTTCCTTTGCAAGCTTGCTTGGTTGGCCAAAAAGGGCGTATGCGTTTTTTCCTGAATATATTCAGGAAAAAACGCATACGCCCTTTTTGGCCAAGTGCATCATTGTGGACGTTCTGCCTCTTTTCCTATGCTTTCAATGCAATTCCAGTCTACCTCCTGAAATCGGTTTCCTGCAATTCTGCCGCGCTTTCAAGTCCTCTTGGCAGCCTTACTTCAGTATATTTTTGGACGATAGCTGTCATTTATAACTCTGCAGGTTTGTGAATTACAGTGCCCCTGAGCTCCTTTCTTCAACTCGCTTTCTTGTGAGCTGGCCGCAACACCGCAGGATGGCTTCAGGCCCTAATCTGGTTCCGGCACGGCACGCTGAGCCTTTGGTTATTTCCTCTTCCTGGTGGGAAATGAGAGTTAAATTTGCCCGTCCAGACACCTCCAGCTAGTCTCTCATTGGTTCTCGCTATTCCTGTTCATCTTCCGCAGAAATTGCAAACTGGGCCAAACAGGAGGTTAAAGGCGCTGACTCTCCAAGTGGGGAGAGTGTTAGTAAAGCGTCTGGAATGTTGCACCCGAGTACCAGGGGAGGAAAACTGAGACATATTTGAACATGTCTCCCGTTCACACCGTTGATCATACTCTGGGTCCCACATGCATGTTTTAGCTGAAGGAAGAATACCTTAAACCTGGGTAGTTGAAACCCGTGGAATGGGTACCATGCAATATGACTTCAAAGGGTCTTCATTTGCTCACCGAACCTCTCCAATCCTATCACTGCTGCGTTTATGCCCCTGTACACACGCTTGATTCTCTTATGGAGACATAGCAATCCATAGGTTTTAAGATACTTACTAGTCAGGTACATTCTTAGGCGTTTAATTTGGGTTGTTGAGTCCATTTCGTTGAGCAAGGAGTAGCTCTTGTCTATTCCATATTTGGCTTAAGGAACTTTATCTGTGCTCATTTCAATCTCTGGTTTTATGCAGCACCCCAACTCACCTTTCCCCTTAAGCAAGCATAAGTTGGTTTTCTAAATTTGAGACCCTGTTCTGTTCTGTAATTCAGTTCCTGTGTAGCCAAGTTTACATTCCGTGTATTAGTGATATCTTATGATGTTTCTTTTTCTGTGTGACTTATTTCAGTTAGAATCATCATACCTGAATCCACTCATTGTGCTCCTAAGGGCCTGATGACATAGATTTCATTGCTGAGTGATATTGCTTTGTAAGTAAATACCACAACTTCTTTATCCATTTTTCACTTTCTGCGATGTTGAACTTGTACTGTAAACGAGGTTCTTGTAAACAGAGGCGTCCCAAACTTTGGGGTGGCTGTGTCTTTTTGATTTTAATTTCCCTAAGCTATAGGACCATAAGTGGAAGTGCCCTAGGCTCTGTTGCTTTGTTTTTTAGATGTTTCAGGAAACACCATACACTTCTCCCGAGTGTCTGTTGGCAATTTACATCCCGCCCATCAGCATAACAAGGCTCCCAGTTCTCCATGGCCTGTCCTGCCTTTCTGGATTTTACACTTTTTTCAGATGGCCCTTTTGACCGGGGGGAAGTGAGACTTCATTGTAGTGCAGATTTCCTTTGCAAGCTTGCTTGGTTGGCCAAAAAGGGCGTATGCGTTTTTTCCTGAATATATTCAGGAAAAAACGCATACGCCCTTTTTGGCCAAGTGCATCATTGTGGACGTTCTGCCTCTTTTCCTATGCTTTCAATGCAATTCCAGTCTACCTCCTGAAATCGGTTTCCTGCAATTCTGCCGCGCTTTCAAGTCCTCTTGGCAGCCTTACTTCAGTATATTTTTGGACGATAGCTGTCATTTATAACTCTGCAGGTTTGTGAATTACAGTGCCCCTGAGCTCCTTTCTTCAACTCGCTTTCTTGTGAGCTGGCCGCAACACCGCAGGATGGCTTCAGGCCCTAATCTGGTTCCGGCACGGCACGCTGAGCCTTTGGTTATTTCCTCTTCCTGGTGGGAAATGAGAGTTAAATTTGCCCGTCCAGACACCTCCAGCTAGTCTCTCATTGGTTCTCGCTATTCCTGTTCATCTTCCGCAGAAATTGCAAACTGGGCCAAACAGGAGGTTAAAGGCGCTGACTCTCCAAGTGGGGAGAGTGTTAGTAAAGCGTCTGGAATGTTGCACCCGAGTACCAGGTGAGGAAAACTGAGACATATTTGAACACGTCTCCCGTTCACACCGTTGATCATACTCTGGGTCCCACATGCATGTTTTAGCTGAAGGAAGAATACCTTAAACCTGGGTAGTTGAAACCCGTGGAATGGGTACCATGCAATATGACTTCAAAGGGTCTTCATTTGCTCTCCGAACCTCTCCAATCCTATCACTGCTGCGTTTATGCCCCTGTACACATGCTTGATTCTCTTTCAGAGACATAGCAATCCATAGGTTTTAAGATACTTACTAGTCAGGTACATTCTTAGGCGTTTAATATGCGGTGTTGGGTCCATTTCGTTGAGCAAGGAGTAGCTCTTATCTATTCCATATTTGGCTTAAGGAACTTTATCTGTGCTCATTTCAATCTCTGGTTTTAAGCAGCACCCCAACTCACCTTTCCCCTTAAGCAAGCATAAGTTGGTTTTCTAAATTTGAGACCCTGTTCTGTTCTGTAATTCAGTTCCTGTGTAGCCAAGTTTACATTCCGTGTATTAGTGATATCTTATGATGTTTCTTTTTCTGTGTGACTTATTTCAGTTAGAATCATCATACCTGAATCCACTCATTGTGCTGCTAAGGGCCTGATGACGTAGATTTCATTGCTGAGTGATATTGCTTTGTAAGTAAATACCACAACTTCTTTATCCATTTTTCATTTTCTGCGATGTTGAACTTGTACTGTAAACGAGGTTCTTGTAAACAGAGCCGTTCCAAACTTCGGGGTGGCTGTGTCTTTTTTATTTTAATTTCCCTAAGCTATAGGACCAGAAGTTGAAGTGCCCTAGGATCTGTTGCTTTGTTTTTTAGATGTTTCAGGAAACACCATACATTTCTCCCGAGTGTCTGTTGGCAATTTACATCCCGCCCATCAGCATAACAAGGCTCCCAGTTCTCCATGGCCTGTCCTGCCTTTCTGAATTTTACACTTTATTCAGATGGCCCTTTTTACCGGGGGGAAGTGAGACTTCAATATAGTGCAGATTTCCTTTGCAAGCTTGCTTGGTTGGCCAAAAAGGGCGTATGCGTTTTTTCCTGAATATATTCAGGAAAAAACGCATACGCCCTTTTTGGCCAAGTGCATCATTGTGGACGTTCTGCCTCTTTTCCTATGCTTTCAATGCAATTCCAGTCTACCTCCTGAAATCGGTTTCCTGCAATTCTGCCCTGCTTTCAAGTCCTCTTGGCAGCCTTTCTTCAGTATATTTTTGGACGATAGCTGTCATTTATAACTCTGCAGGTTTGTGAATTACAGTGCCCCTGAGCTCCTTTCTTCAACTCGCTTTCTTTTGAGCTGGCCGCAACACCGCAGGATGGCTTCAGGCCCTAATCTGGTTCCGGCACGGCACGCTGAGCCTTTGGTTATTTCCTCTTCCTGGTGGGAAATGAGAGTTAAATTTGCCCGTCCAGACACCTCCAGCTAGTCTCTCATTGGTTCTCGCTATTCCTGTTCATCTTCCGCAGAAATTGCAAACTGGGCCAAACAGGAGGTTAAAGGCGCTGACTCTCCAAGTGGGGAGAGTGTTAGTAAAGCGTCTGGAATGTTGCACCTGAGTACCAGGGGAGGAAAACTGAGACATATTTGAACACGTCTCCCGTTCACACGGTTGATCATACTCTGGGTCCCACATGCATGTTTTAGCTGAAGGAAGAATACCTTAAACCTGGGTAGTAGAAACCCGTGGAATGGGTACCATGCAATATGCCTTCAAAGGGTCTTCATTTGCTCACCGAACCTCTCCAATCCTATCACTGCTGCGTTTATGCCCCTGTACACATGCTTGATTCTCTTTCGGAGACATAGCAATCCATAGGTTTTAAGATACTTACTAGTCAGGTACATTCTTAGACGTTTAATATGCGGTGTTGGGTCCATTTCGTTGAGCAAGGAGTAGTTCTTGTCTATTCCATATTTGGCTTAAGGAACTTTATCTGTGCTCATTTCAATCTGTGGTTTTATGCAGCACCCCAACTCACCTTTACCCTTAAGCAAGCATAAGTTGGTTTTCTAAATTTGAGACCCTGTTCTGTTCTGTAATTCAGTTCCTGTGTAGCCAAGTTTACATTCTGTGTATTACTGATATCTTATGATGTTTCTTTTTCTGTGTGACTTATTTTAGTTAGAATCATCATACCTGAATCCACTCATTGTGCTACTAAGGGCCTGATGACATAGATTTCATTGCTGAGTGATATTGCTTTGTAAGTAAATAGCACAACTTCTTTATCCATTTTTCACTTTCTGCTATGTTGAACTTGTACTGTAAACGAGGTTCTTGTAAACAGAGGCGTCCCAAACTTTGGGGTGGCTGTGTCTTTTTGATTTTAATTTCCATAAGCTATAGGACCATAAGTGGAAGTGCCCTAGGCTCTGTTGCTTTGTTTTTTAGATGTTTCAGGAAACACCATACACTTCTCCCGAGTGTCTGTTGGCAATTTACATCCCGCCCATCAGCATAACAAGGCTCCCAGTTCTCCATGGCCTGTCCTGCCTTTCTGGATTTTACACTTTTTTCAGATGGCCCTTTTGACCGGGGGGAAGTGAGACTTCATTGTAGTGCAGATTTCCTTTGCAAGTTTGCTTGGTTGGCCAAAAAGGGCGTATGCGTTTTTTCCTGAATATATTCAGGAAAAAACGCATACGCCCTTTTTGGCCAAGTGCATCATTGTGGACGTTCTGCCTCTTTTCCTATGCTTTCAATGCAATTCCAGTCTACCTCCTGAAATCGGTTTCCTGCAATTCTGCCCCGCTTTCAAGTCCTCTTGGCAGCCTTACTTCAGTATATTTTTGGACGATAGCTGTCATTTATAACTCTGCAGGTTTGTGAATTACAGTGCCCCTGAGCTCCTTTATTCAACTCGCTTTCTTGTGAGCTGGCCGCAACACCGCAGGATGGCTTCAGGCCCTAATCTGGTTCCGGCACGGCACGCTGAGCCTTTGGTTATTTCCTCTTCCTGGTGGGAAATGAGAGTTAAATTTGCCCGTCCAGACACCTCCAGCTAGTCTCTCATTGGTTCTCGCTATTCCTGTTCATCTTCCGCAGAAATTGCAAACTGGGCCAAACAGGAGGTTAAAGGCGCTGACTCTCCAAGTGGGGAGAGTGTTAGTAAAGTGTCTGGAATGTTGCACCCGAGTACCAGGGGAGGAAAACTGAGACATATTTGAACACGTCTCCCGTTCACACGGTTGATCATACTCTGGGTCCCACATGCATGTTTTAGCTGAAGGAAGAATACCTTAAACCTGGGTAGTTGAAACCCGTGGAATGGGTACCATGCAATATGACTTCAAACGGTCTTCATTTGCTCACCGAACCTCTCCAATCCTATCACTGCTGCATTTATGCCCCTGTACACACGCTTGATTCTCTTATGGAGACATAGCAATCCATAGGTTTTAAGATACTTACTAGTCAGGTACATTCTTAGGCTTTTAATTTGGGGTGTTGAGTCCATTTCGTTGAGCAAGGAGTAGCTCTTGTCTATTCCATATTTGGCTTAAGGAACTTTATCTGTGCTCATTTCAATCTCTGGTTTTATGCAGCACCCCAACTCACCTTTCCCCTTAAGCAAGCATAAGTTGGTTTTCTAAATTTGAGACCCTGTTCTGTTCTGTAATTCAGTTCCTGTGTAGCCAAGTTTACATTCTGTGTATTACTGATATCTTATGATGTTTCTTTTTCTGTGTGACTTATTTCAGTTAGAATCATCATACCTGAATCCACTCATTGTGCTGCTAGGGCCTGATGACATAGATTTCATTGCTGAGTGATATTGCTTTGTAAGTAAATACCACAAATTCTTTATCCATTTTTCATTTTCTGCGATGTTGAACTTCTACTGTAAACGAGGTTCTTGTAAACAGAGCCGTTCCAAACTTCGGGGTGGCTGTGTCTTTTTGATTTTAATTTCCCTGAGCTATAGGACCAGAAGTGGAAGTGCCCTAGGCTCTGTTGCTTTGTTTTTTAGATGTTTCAGGAAACAGCATACACTTCTACCGAGTGGCTGTTGGCAATTTACATCCCGCCCATCAGCATAACAAGGCTCCCAGTTCTCCATGGCCTGTCCTGCCTTTCTGGATTTTACACTTTATTCAGATGGCCCTTTTGACCGGGGGGAAGTGAGACTTCATTGTAGTGCAGATTTCCTTTGCAAGCTTGCTTGGTTGGCCAAAAAGGGCGTATGCGTTTTTTCCTGAATATATTCAGGAAAAAACGCATACGCCCTTTTTGGCCAAGTGCATCATTGTGGACGTTCTGCCTCTTTTCCTATGCTTTCAATGCAATTCCAGTCTACCTCCTGAAATCGGTTTCCTGCAATTCTGCCCCGCTTTCAAGTCCTCGTGGCAGCCTTACTTCAGTATATTTTTGGACGATAGCTGTCATTTATAACTCTGCAGGTTTGTGAATTACAGTGCCCCTGAGCTCCTTTCTTCAACTCGCTTTCTTTTGAGCTGGCCGCAACACCGCAGGATGGCTTCAGGCCCTAATCTGGTTCCGGCACGGCACGCTGAGCCTTTGGGTATTTCCTCTTCCTGGTGGGAAATGAGAGTTAAATTTGCCCGTCCAGACACCTCCAGCTAGTCTCTCATTGGTTTTCCCTATTCCTGTTCATCTTCCGCAGAAATTGCAAACTGGGCCAAACAGGAGGTTAAAGGCGCTGACTCTCCAAGTGGGGAGAGTGTTAGTAAAGCGTCTGGAATGTTGCACCCGAGTACCAGGGGAGGAAAACTGAGACATATTTGAACACGTCTCCCGTTCACACCGTTGATCATACTCTGGGTCCCACATGCATGTTTTAGCTGAAGGAAGAATACCTTAAACCTGGGTAGTTGAAACCCGTGGAATGGGTACCATGCAATATGACTTCAAAGGGTATTTATTTGCTCACCAAACCTCTCCAATCCTATCACTGCTGCGTTTATGCCCCTGTACACATGCTTGATTCTCTTTCGGAGACATAGCAATCCATAGGTTTTAAGATACTTACTAGTCAGGTACATTCTTAGGCGTTTAATTTGGGGTGTTGAGTCCATTTCGTTGAGCAAGGAGTAGTTCTTGTCTATTCCATATTTGGCTTAAGGAACTTTATCTGTGCTCATTTCAATCTCTGGTTTTATGCAGCACCCCAACTCACCTTTCCCCTTAAGCAAGCATAAGTTGGTTTTCTAAATTTGAGACCCTGTTCTGTTTTGGAATTCAGTTCCTGTGTAGCCAAGTTTACATTCCGTGTATTACTGATATCTTATGATGTTTCTTTTTCTGTGTGACTTATTTCAGTTAGAATCATCGTACCTGAATCCACTCATTATGCTGCTACGGGCCTGATGACATAGATTTCATTGCTGAGTGATACTGCATTGTACGTAAGTACCACAAGTTCTTTATCCATTTTTCACTTTCTGTGATATTGAACTTGTATGGTAAATGAGGTTCTTGTAAACAGAGGCGTCCCAAACTTTGGGGTGGCTGTGTCTTTTTGATTTTAATTTCCCTAAGCTATAGGACCATAAGTGGAAGTGCCCTAGGCTCTGTTGCTTTGTTTTCTAGATGTTTCAGGAAACACCATACACTTCTCCCGAGTGTCTGTTGGCAATTTACATCCCGCCCATCAGCATAACAAGGCTCCCAGTTCTCCATGGCCTGTCCTGCCTTTCTGGATTTTACACTTTTTTCAGATGGCCCTTTTGACCGGGGGGAAGTGAGACTTCATTTTAGTGCAGATTTCCTTTGCAAGCTTGCTTGGTTGGCCAAAAAGGGCGTATGCGTTTTTTACTGAATATATTCAGGAAAAAACGCATACGCCCTTTTTGGCCAAGTGCATCATTGTGGACGTTCTGCCTCTTTTCCTATGCTTTCAATGCAATTCCAGTGTACCTCCTGAAATCGGTTTCCTGCAATTCTGCCCGCTTTCAAGTCCTCTTGGCAGCCTTACTTCAGTATATTTTTGGACGATAGCTGTCATTTATAACTCTGCAGGTTTGTGAATTACAGTGCCCCTGAGCTCCTTTCTTCAACTCGCTTTCTTGTGAGCTGGACGCAATACCGCAGGATGGCTTCAGGCCCTAATCTTGTTCCGGCACGGCACGCTGAGCCTTTGGTTAATTCCTCTTCCTGGTGAGAAATGAGAGTTAAATTTGCCCGTCCAGACACCTCCAGCTAGTCTCTCATTGGTTCTCACTATTCCTGTTCATCTTCCGCAGAAATTGCAAACTGGGCCAAACAGGAGGTTAAAGGGACTGACTCTCCAAGTGGGGAGAGTGTTAGTAAAGCGTCTGGAATGTTGCACCCGAGTACCAGGGTACGAAAACTGAGACATATTTGAACACGTCTCCCGATCACATGGTTGATCATACTCTAGGTTCCACATGCATGTTTTAGCTGAAGGAAGAATACCTTAAACCTGGGTAGTTGAAACCCGTGGAATGGGTACTATGCAATATGACTTCAAAGGGTCTTCATTTGCTCACCGAACCTCTCCAATCCTATCACTGCTGCGTTTATGCCCCTGTACACATGCTTGATTCCCTTTCGGAGACATAGCAATCCATAGGTTTTAAGATACTTACTAGTCAGGTACATACTTAGGCGTTTAATTTGGGGTGTTGAGTCCATTTCGTTGAGCAAGGAGTAGCTCTTGTCTATTCCATATTTGGCTTAAGGAACTTTATCTGTGCTCATTTCAATCTCTGGTTTTATGCAGCACCCCAACTCACCTTTCCCCTTAAGCAAGCATAAGTTGGTTTTCTGAATTTGAGACCCTGTTCTGTTTTGGAATTCAGTTCCTGTGTAGCCAAGTTTACATTCCTGTATTAGTGATATCTTATGATGTTTCTTTTTCTGTGTGACTTATTTCAGTTAGAATCATCATACCTGAATCCACTCATTATGCTGCTACGGGCCTGATGACATAGATTTCATTGCTGAGTGATACTGCATTGTACGTAAGTACCACAAGTTCTTTATCCATTTTTCACTTTCTGTGATATTGAACTTGTACGGTAAACGAGGTTCTTGTAAACAGAGGCGTCCCAAACTTTGGGGTGGCTGTGTCTTTTTGATTTTAATTTCCCTAAGCTATAGGACCATAAGTGGAAGTGCCCTAGGCTCTGTTGCTTTGTTTTCTAGATGTTTCAGGAAACACCATACACTTCTCCCGAGTGTCTGTTGGCAATTTACATCCCGCCCATCAGCATAACAAGGCTCCCAGTTCTCCATGGCCTGTCCTGCCTTTCTGGATTTTACACTTTTTTCAGATGGCCCTTTTGACCGGGGGGAAGTGAGACTTCATTGTAGTGCAGATTTCCTTTGCAAGCTTGCTTGGTTGGCCAAAAAGGGCGTATGCGTTTTTTACTGAATATATTCAGGAAAAAACGCATACGCCCTTTTTGGCCAAGTGCATCATTGTGGACGTTCTGCCTCTTTTCCTATTTCTTTCAATGCAATTCCAGTCTACCTCCTGAAATCGGTTTCCTGCAATTCTGCCCGCTTTCAAGTCCACTTGGCAGCCTTACTTCAGTATATTTTTGGACGATAGCTGTCATTTATAACTCTGCAGGTTTGTGAATTACAGTGCCCCTGAGCTCCTTTCTTCAACTCGCTTTCTTGTGAGCTGGCCGCAACACCGCAGGATGGCTTCAGGCCCTAATCTGGTTCCGGCACGGCACGCTGAGCCTTTGGTTAATTCCTCTTCCTGGTGAGAAATGAGAGTTAAATTTGCCCGTCCAGACACCTTCAGCTAGTCTCTCATTGGTTCTCACTATTCCTGTTCATCTTCCGCAGAAATTGCAAACTGGGCCAAACAGGAGGTTAAAGGGACTGACTCTCCAAGTCGGGAGAGTGTTAGTAAAGCGTCTGGAATGTTGCACCCGAGTACCAGGGGAGGAAAACTGAGACATATTTGAACACGTCTCCCGATCACATGGTTGATCATACTCTAGGTTCCACATGCATGTTTTAGCTGAAGGAAGAATACCTTAAACCTGGGTAGTTGAAACCCGTGGAATGGGTACCATGCAATATGGCTTCAAAGGGTCTTCATTTGCTCACCGAACCTCTCCAATCCTATCACTGCTGCGTTTATGCCCCTGTACACATGCTTGATTCTCTTTCGGAGACATAGCAATCCATAGGTTTTAAGATACTTACTAGTCAGGTACATTCTTAGGCGTTTAATATGCGGTGTTGAGTCCATTTCGTTGAGCAAGGAGTAGCTCTTGTCTATTCCATATTTGGCTTAAGGAACTTTATCTGTGCTCATTTCAATCTCTGGTTTTATGCAGCACCCCAACTCACCTTTCCCCTTAAGCAAGCATAAGTTGGTTTTCTAAATTTGAGACCCTGTTCTGTTTTGGAATTCAGTTCCTGTGTGGCCAAGTTTCATTCCGTGCATTAGTGATATCTTATGATGTTTCTTTTTCTGTGTGACTTATTTCAGTTAGAATCATCGTACCTGAATCCACTCATTATGCTGCTACGGGCCTGATGACATAGATTTCATTGCTGAGTGATACTGCATTGTACGTAAGTACCACAAGTTCTTTATCCATTTTTCACTTTCTGCGATGTTGAACTTGTACTGTAAACGAGGTTCTTGTAAACAGAGGCGTCCCAAACTTTGGGGTGGCTGTGTCTTTTTGATTTTAATTTCCCTAAGCTATAGGACCATAAGTGGAAGTGCCCTAGGCTCTGTTGCTTTGTTTTTAGATGTTTGAGGAAACACCATACACATCTCCCGAGTGTCTGTTGGCAATTTCCATCCCGCCCATCAGCATAACAAGGCTCCCAGTTCTCCATGGCCTGTCCTGCCTTTCTGGATTTTACACTTTTTTCAGATGGCCCTTTTGACCGGGGGGAAGTGAGACTTCATTGTAGTGCAGATTTCCTTTGCAAGTTTGCTTGGTTGGCCAAAAAGTGCGTATGCGTTTTTTCCTGAATATATTCAGGAGAAAACGCATACGCCCTTTTTGGCCAAGTGCATCATTGTGGACGTTCTGCCTCTTTTCCTATGCTTTCAATGCAATTCCAGTCTACCTCCTGAAATCGGTTTCCTGCAATTCTGCCCGCATTCAAGTCCTCTTGGCAGCCTTACTTCAGTATATTTTTGGACGATAGCTGTCATTTATAACTCTGCAGGTTTGTGAATTACAGTGCCCCTGAGCTCCTTTCTTCAACTCGCTTTCTTGTGAGCTGGACGCAACACCGCAGGATGGCTTCAGGCCCTAATCTGGTTCCGGCACGGCACGCTGAGCCTTTGGTTGACTCCTCTTCCTGGTGAGAAATGAGAGTTAAATTTGCCCGTCCAGACACCTCCAGCTAGTCTCTCATTGGTTCTCACTATTCCTGTTCATCTTCCGCAGAAATTGCAAACTGGGCCAAACAGGAGGTTAAAGGGACTGACTCTCCAAGTCGGGAGAGTGTTAGTAAAGCGTCTGGAATGTTGCACCCGAGTACCAGGGTACGAAAACTGAGACATATTTGAACACGTCTCCCGATCACATGGTTGATCATACTCTAGGTTCCACATGCATGTTTTAGCTGAAGGAAGAATACCTTAAACCTGGGTAGTTGAAACCCGTGGAATGGGTACCATGCAATATGACTTCAAAGGGTCTTCATTTGCTCACCAAACCTCTCCAATCCTATCACTGCTGCGTTTATGCCCCTGTACACATGCTTGATTCTCTTTCGGCGACATAGCAATCCATAGGTTTTAAGATACTTACTAGTCAGGTACATACTTAGGCGTTTAATTTGGGGTGTTGAGTCCATTTCGTTGAGCAAGGAGTAGCTCTTGTCTATTCCATATTTGGCTTAAGGAACTTTATCTGTGCTCATTTCAATCTCTGGTTTTATGCAGCACCCCAACTCACCTTTCCCCTTAAGCAAGCATAAGTTGGTTTTCTGAATTTGAGACCCTGTTCTGTTTTGGAATTCAGTTCCTGTGTAGCCAAGTTTACATTCCTGTATTAGTGATATCTTATGATGTTTCTTTTTCTGTGTGACTTATTTCAGTTAGAATCATCGTACCTGAATCCACTCATTATGCTGCTACGGGCCTGATGACATAGATTTCATTGCTGAGTGATACTGCATTGTACGTAAGTACCACAAGTTCTTTATCCATTTTTCACATTCTGTGATATTGAACTTGTACGGTAAACGAGGTTCTTGTAAACAGAGGCGTCCCAAACTTTGGGGTGGCTGTGTCTTTTTGATTTTAATTTCCCTAAGCTATAGGACCATAAGTGGAAGTGCCCTAGGCTCTGTTGCTTTGTTTTCTAGATGTTTCAGGAAACACCATACACTTCTCCCGAGTGTCTGTTGGCAATTTACATCCCGCCCATCAGCATAACAAGGCTCCCAGTTCTCCATGGCCTGTCCTGCCTTTCTGGATTTTACACTTTTTTCAGATGGCCCTTTTGACCGGGGGGAAGTAAGACTTCATTGTAGTGCAGATTTCCTTTGCAAGCTTGCTTGGTTGGCCAAAAAGGGCGTATGCGTTTTTTACTGAATATATTCAGGAAAAAACGCATACGCCCTTTTTGGCCAAGTGCATCATTGTGGACGTTCTGCCTCTTTTCCTATGCTTTCAATGCAATTCCAGTGTACCTCCTGAAATCGGTTTCCTGCAATTCTGCCCGCTTTCAAGTCCTCTTGGCAGCCTTACTTCAGTATATTTTTGGACGATAGCTGTCATTTATAACTCTGCAGGTTTGTGAATTACAGTGCCCCTGAGCTGCTTTCTTCAACTCGCTTTCTTGTGAGCTGGACGCAACACCGCAGGATGGCTTCAGGCCCTAATCTGGTTCCGGCACGGCACGCTGAGCCTTTGGTTAATTCCTCTTCCTGGTGAGAAATGAGAGTTAAATTTGCCCGTCCAGACACCTCCAGCTAGTCTCTCATTGGTTCTCACTATTCCTGTTCATCTTCCGCAGAAATTGCAAACTGGGCCAAACAGGAGGTTAAAGGGACTGACTCTCCAAGTCGGGAGAGTGTTAGTAAAGCGTCTGGAATGTTGCACCCGAGTACCAGGGGAGGAAAACTGAGACATATTTGAACACGTCTCCTGATCACATGGTTGATAATACTCTAGGTTCCACATGCATGTTTTAGCTGAAGGAAGAATACCTTAAACCTGGGTAGTTGAAACCCGTGGAATGGGTACTATGCAATATGACTTCAAAGGGTCTTCATTTGCTCACCGAACCTCTCCAATCGTATCACTGCTGCGTTTATGCCCCTGTACACATGCTTGATTCTCTTTCGGAGACATAGCAATCCATAGGTTTTAAGATACTTACTAGTCAGGTACATACTTAGGCGTTTAATTTGGGGTGTTGAGTCCATTTCGTTGAGCAAGGAGTAGCTCTTGTCTATTCCATATTTGGCTTAAGGAACTTTATCTGTGCTCATTTCAATCTCTGGTTTTATGCAGCACCCCAACTCACCTTTCCCCTTAAGCAAGCATAAGTTGGTTTTCTGAATTTGAGACCCTGTTCTGTTTTGGAATTCAGTTCCTGTGTAGCCAAGTTTACATTCCTGTATTAGTGATATCTTATGATGTTTCTTTTTCTGTGTGACTTATTTCAGTTAGAATCATCATACCTGAATCCACTCATTATGCTGCTACGGGCCTGATGACATAGATTTCATTGCTGAGTGATACTGCATTGTACGTAAGTACCACAAGTTCTTTATCCATTTTTCACTTTCTGTGATATTGAACTTGTACGGTAAACGAGGTTCTTGTAAACAGAGGCGTCCCAAACTTTGGGGTGGCTGTGTCTTTTTGATTTTAATTTCCCTAAGCTATAGGACCATAAGTGGAAGTGCCCTAGGCTCTGTTGCTTTGTTTTCTAGATGTTTCAGGAAACACCATACACTTCTCCCGAGTGTCTGTTGGCAATTTACATCCCGCCCATCAGCATAACAAGGCTCCCAGTTCTCCATGGCCTGTCCTGCCTTTCTGGATTTTACACTTTTTTCAGATGGCCCTTTTGACCGGGGGGAAGTGAGACTTCATTGTAGTGCAGATTTCCTTTGCAAGCTTGCTTGGTTGGCCAAAAAGGGCGTATGCGTTTTTTCCTGAATATATTCAGGAAAAAACGCATACGCCCTTTTTGGCCAAGTGCATCATTGTGGACGTTCTGCCTCTTTTCCTATTTCTTTCAATGCAATTCCAGTCTACCTCCTGAAATCGGTTTCCTGCAATTCTGCCCGCTTTCAAGTCCTCTTGGCAGCCTTACTTCAGTATATTTTTGGACGATAGCTGTCATTTATAACTCTGCAGGTTTGTGAATTACAGTGCCCCTGAGCTCCTTTCTTCAACTCGCTTTCTTGTGAGCTGGCCGCAACACCGCAGGATGGCTTCAGGCCCTAATCTTGTTCCGGCACGGCACGCTGAGCCTTTGGTTAATTCCTCTTCCTGGTGAGAAATGAGAGTTAAATTTGCCCGTCCAGACACCTCCAGCTAGTCTCTCATTGGTTCTCACTATTCCTGTTCATCTTCCGCAGAAATTGCAAACTGGGCCAAACAGGAGGTTAAAGGGACTGACTCTCCAAGTCGGGAGAGTGTTAGTAAAGCGTCTGGAATGTTGCACCCGAGTACCAGGGGAGGAAAACTGAGACATATTTGAACACGTCTCCTGATCACATGGTTGATAATACTCTAGGTTCCACATGCATGTTTTAGCTGAAGGAAGAATACCTTAAACCTGGGTAGTTGAAACCCGTGGAATGGGTACTATGCAATATGACTTCAAAGGGTCTTCATTTGCTCACCGAACCTCTCCAATCGTATCACTGCTGCGTTTATGCCCCTGTACACATGCTTGATTCTCTTTCGGAGACATAGCAATCCATAGGTTTTAAGATACTTACTAGTCAGGTACATACTTAGGCGTTTAATTTGGGGTGTTGAGTCCATTTCGTTGAGCAAGGAGTAGCTCTTGTCTATTCCATATTTGGCTTAAGGAACTTTATCTGTGCTCATTTCAATCTCTGGTTTTATGCAGCACCCCAACTCACCTTTCCCCTTAAGCAAGCATAAGTTGGTTTTCTGAATTTGAGACCCTGTTCTGTTTTGGAATTCAGTTCCTGTGTAGCCAAGTTTACATTCCTGTATTAGTGATATCTTATGATGTTTCTTTTTCTGTGTGACTTATTTCAGTTAGAATCATCATACCTGAATCCACTCATTATGCTGCTACGGGCCTGATGACATAGATTTCATTGCTGAGTGATACTGCATTGTACGTAAGTACCACAAGTTCTTTATCCATTTTTCACTTTCTGTGATATTGAACTTGTACGGTAAACGAGGTTCTTGTAAACAGAGGCGTCCCAAACTTTGGGGTGGCTGTGTCTTTTTGATTTTAATTTCCCTAAGCTATAGGACCATAAGTGGAAGTGCCCTAGGCTCTGTTGCTTTGTTTTCTAGATGTTTCAGGAAACACCATACACTTCTCCCGAGTGTCTGTTGGCAATTTACATCCCGCCCATCAGCATAACAAGGCTCCCAGTTCTCCATGGCCTGTCCTGCCTTTCTGGATTTTACACTTTTTTCAGATGGCCCTTTTGACCGGGGGGAAGTGAGACTTCATTGTAGTGCAGATTTCCTTTGCAAGCTTGCTTGGTTGGCCAAAAAGGGCGTATGCGTTTTTTCCTGAATATATTCAGGAAAAAACGCATACGCCCTTTTTGGCCAAGTGCATCATTGTGG